>NW_010201514.1:94052-132481 GCF_000695765.1 Mesitornis unicolor
TCAGCAGACATCTGCACAATGCTCGCCTGGAAGGGACCAGGGCAGGGAGGCACAGTTGGCAGCAGGTGTGAAAAGAGCAGGTCAAAAACATACATGGGTTCTGGAAATAGCGAAGACGATTTCTTCTCTGGGAGATATGGCGACTTTCTACAGAGTCACTCCAGCACTGCACACATTCTCATAACTAAGAATCCAGCAGCTGTATCTTAGGATACCTCTGTGCACACACACGTGCCCTGAATGGTCCCTAGGCAGAACCTTGCCCAGCAAGAAACACCCACGCTCTGCTCAGGCAGAGCCCACATAGACTGCCATGAGTGCTTTGAAAAGCCATTGCTTGAAGATGAACTTGTAGCATCATCTACTTCATGCCACCATTTTCTTCCAGGCAAGTATTCATAAAAAAACCACTACTTGCTTTGTCAGAGGAGTAAGCGGTTTCTGAGGAGGGAGCAGCTGGTACATCCCTCTGGACTACATCCCTCTGATATGCAGAGAGATAGTTTGTAGCTTTCTCAGCTGCGACAAACTGAAGGTGAACATGGCGACTGCTGTGAAAAGATTTAGGGACAAATCCAAAAAAGGTATTTAAGAATCTGGCTTTTAAATCCTAGTCAATGTAAGCTTAAATCCTTAAGCACCTCCTTGGCTTTAGCCCTACAACTTTAACAGGGAAGCCAACAACATTCTGAGTAATCACACGTTCTTTCAACTTTTTGTTACTTCCATGAAAGAGAATGTTGCATAATAACTAGATTATGCTTCTTATTTAAATAGAAAATGTGAAAATCTATGTTACGCACAAGTGAATGAAAAAGAAGGATCTTAAATATTTGGCATTTGTCTTTCTGAATGTAATCTGCATTAGAAACACCCACTCAGACAGCTGAACACAATTGCAAGCAGCCATTAGATTTATCCTTGCATGTAAAACACAAAAGCTTTTATTATTTGTAACCTAATTGACATGGATGACCATGCAGCTCTCACGTTGCGAAACCTGTGTGTGTCTGCTTTCTCTTTTCCTTTGAGTTTACCTTCTCATAGCTCTCTGTAGCTGTGATTAGACATATGTGCTTGGGAGAGGAAGACCACTTGGTGGCAGGAAGGTCAGTGGGTGCATGTGCTATTTGTTACTGTGGTCACTCTACACTCACAAAAATAGCATCCTCTGGCCCTTGTCATGATCAGCTGGGCATACAAAACAAATCTGGTAGTACTTGAATAGCCTTCTGCAACCAATGGGGATGGCAACTCACTAAATAACTTCACCTGTTTTGAGGTGGGGAATTTAGGTGTTAATGATGAAGACATGCTGAAGACAGAGGAGCAACACTTATCAGTTGCCTTTTGCTGAAGTTTCCTTCCTTGCAGGAGTTGATACCTTGACAAACTGTTAGGGATCAACATCTCTTTAGGAGAAAATGAGAGAGAAGAACAACAAACTGGTCGATCCGTTCCCTTCCCAGATGCTATGTGGCATCTAAGGTGCCCACTGCCAGTTGCCCTAGTTGTGTGTTTCTAGGATGGTAAAGGAAGAGGGAGAATAACCCAGACCTCACCAAGGGCACTAACAACATCAGCAACACAATGCTCTCTTACCTGTAATTTAGTAAGTTGGGCCAGATATCTCATGAAAGAAAAGAGCTTCCAGTTTCAAAAGCACTACTGGAGTGCTGCTTCATGGGAGATTTCTACTGACACCAAGATCCCACTGAAAGCCCCTGAGCATCTTCTTGTTCCTAATGGAAAACAGTGTCCCAAACCCGAAAATACACCATTAAATGTCCAAAGAATCTTGCAGTTCATGTGTTTGCCCAGCTTTCAAAACCAATATTGGAAAAGGGCAAATAATTTGGTATTTCACATGCGTTTTTCCTCAATCACCTGAGACAATAAAAACTCAAGGCTTTAGTATGCCTAGAAAGCGATACGGCAGAATTAAAACAATAACAAAAAAAACCCAAACCCAAAACTATTCACTGTATATATCCCAGGGAAACAACACTTGCACAATTTAAAATTGCTGGTCTAATGTTTCACAGAATCACAGAACGTTAGGGATTGGAAGGCACCTCAAAAGATCATCTAGTCCAATCCCCCTGCCGGAGCAGGAACACCTAGATGAGGTTGTACAGGAAGGTGTCCAGGCAGGTTTTGAATGTCTCCAGAGAAGGAGACTCCACAACCTCTCTGGGCAGCCTGGTCCAGTGCTCTGTCACCCTCACTGAGAAGAAGTTTCTTCTCAAATTTAAGTGGAACCTCCTGTGTTCCAGCTTGTGTCCGTTACCCCTTGTCTTGTTTCCTCAGAGCCTCAATTACTACTCCTAATAAAATCCCACTTTAAAAGTTGGTATAAATTATATCCAGTCTATGAAACACTTTGAGATCTCTGCAAAAAAGGTCTTGAACATTACACAAAATGGCTCTAAAACACTAAAAGAAGTAGACTTCTAAATGAAAATTATTGTTTTCACTTTTAAAAAAGTGATTAGCTACCCCAGGCGTTCAACTTGGCATTTGGATGAGGCTGGATTTTTCCAGGCAGTTTTCTCAAATTCTCCCAAGAAGCACAAGTCACTTTGTGATGGCACCACCTTTAGGTGCCATGTAAACAGTTAGAGATTAAAATCATAAGCATCCTTATTTCTTAGGAAGCCTGGCACAGGGAGAGGTAACTGGAGAAGAACGAAATCTTAAAAGCCCATCTGAATGTCCTATGAGAGACACATTTGTACAGTCAGAGTAAAAACCTATTTTCCTCTCAGATTAGTCACACACTACCAGTGCCCAAATTGGCTCGCCTTGACACGCGTATCTCAAGTACGGGACAGTGATCTGTGCTGCCAAGGCACCACACACCAAACGGCTCTCTTCCTTCACATCTGAGCAGCAATTCCTGAGCAGCACCGCCAAAGGCACCACTGCACAGAAGGAAAGCCAATGACATGAAGCAATTACCTCTTTTTCCTCAAGGCCATGTGATTTTCAAGATAGCTACTCCTCCTACACAGGAGGTTAATGGCAGATAACTCCACGCTTACCAGTGAGAACCATTTCACAGAAACAGATAATCTTTACCATTTATCCATGAGTTTCCTTTTACTGTTTAAAAATCGGCAGGCAGTATTAACTCCTATCTGCATATTTGTCTTCACACATCTCTGCCTATGAACAGTCACCACATTCTCTTCAGCAATCAAATTATTTTCTAGTTAGGAGTTTTTGGTCTCAGCTCCATCATCTCTTGCTCTGCAGTAATTTCAGAAGTAAGATAGAGATACATGATTAATTCAGATACTGACCATGTGCCATGAGATCAGAACTTTTATTCCAGTGCTTCATCTTCGCCTCTCCCCACTCCAGGTTCACCGTTACATGTAGGTACTGTGACTTGTTCAACAGTCAGTAGTAGAGCTGTAGTCAGTAGTAGAGTGTGTAGGATGGCAGCTCTACAGAAATGCTCTCTGACGTGCTTCTCATTTTCTCCAGCAAAGTGAATGCAAGAGGTTTCTTTGGAACATTTGTTCATGGTTTGCACAGCGGACATTGCAACACAAGTCAGCTTTAGGATTTTCTACAGGAAATAAGTCATCTGCAAGTGGAAAGTCACATGCTTACATCTGAAATAATGCTACAGTTATGCCAATGGGTGGCCCCGAGGCAACTCTGCACAAGTGATACTGCGTGGGAAGGAGACACTTCAGTGTTCAGTAAGGGTGACAGAATGACACCTTGTAGATAAAAGTCTCCCACTTCAGCACAGAAAAGTTACAGTAAACGCTACCGCACAGGAAGGAACATCTTTACGCATGAGTAGGTATTACCCAGAGTATTACTATTTCAACACATCAGCTGGACTTCACAGGACTTAACAGTTAATATACGCACATGCAAAACCATGTTCATTGCCACTTCTACTAAATCATGCAAAGGACACAGTATTATTTTCAGGTAGGGACAAGACCTTTGTTACTGAAACAGCTCTGTGACCAGATTTTGCTAAGAAAGTACCACAGGATACTAATCAGCTACATGTTCATGAGAATTTGTCTGGATTATTAATAGACTCATGCAATACAAGCTGCAGAGTCATTTATTTTCAAGATGAAAAGTACACAAGGAATCTTCTAATAAATAAAGTTTATGGTGCTTTTGTTTGGTTTTCCTTTTTTTTCTTAACTTATTCTGATTATGGGATACTGATCTCTTTGAGTCTTCATGCAATTTTTATTACATTTAATAGCATTCAAGTAAATAGAAAAGGGCATAATGAGTGAGTGTTTTAAGGAAAGAACATAACAGGATGCGTAGGACTGTCAATATCAGAGCAAAATTGGGCTAGCTTTAGATTTGCTTCCTTTTTCCTAGCTCCAAGTGAGGGTAGAAAACGGGAGACTTGCAGAATCTTCTTTGACTGCTAATTCATGCAGGACTAAAAATGGAACACTATCTGGGAAAAAACCCCAACCAGCTGTACTTTGTTTGGATCATGGAAAGCACAAAACATGAGAAAATGCTAATTCTTGATAAACACAAACAACATGACACCCTGTATTACTTCAGGGAAAGGCCAGTCAGAATTCACTTTTAAAAGACCAAGCTCCTAATTTATCAATTACATTAAATCCATCAGAAAGGAGTATAATGCTGTGATACTGCATGGTTTATCTATTTGAAAGAATTAGCTCTCTTAAGTATTGCTTTCATTGAAACATTTTTCATTGCAAAGACTTTCTGACTTGGCAATCTGAGGTATTTGGAAACTGTGTCAGTAATTCAAATACACAAATAAGGGAATTTCCTTCCTTATACCAGTTGTGCAAAAGGTTTTGTGAAAGTAATACTTGCCTTTTCCTCCAAAAAAGGATATGCAGAACTACAGATATTTTGTACAGGGTATGAGCATGAAAGTGAAACAGGAAGGGAAGAAGAGAAAAGCAGATAGATCTGAGATTTGAGAGAGCTCTCCAAACAGAGCTAGTTTTTTTATGGCATATAGGTTGAAGAAGTTATCTCCTCTGATTTATCTCCTCTCCACTGCAGCAGCACAATAAGGCCTGACCTGAGATGATTTCCTTGTCAGTTTTCCCAGGGACTATGAAGATACTAAATATAATAATAATAATAATTTTAAAAATGGATTAATTCAGAAAATTAAGGGAAGTAGTTCTCCTCAGGCTTCAGACACATTGAATTCACAATCTCAATTCAGTTGGGATGAAGGCAACACACTCCTTCATTTTTTGGCTAGCATGAGAAAGGAGAGATGCAGAAGCAACGATCGCATTACCTAAGCTGAGGTAAAGGGATGTGGCTGCCTCAAGAGTGATGCTGTTGGACTTCAGAGAAGTTACATCAGCCATCTCTGAGGGTGACATTTATTTATGGGATCCTAAGTGAGATAAGAAGTCACAGGGGAAAGGAAATAGACACCTTTCACCCCTAAAACTGGAAAGACTTGGAGGTTTCTTAGTGAAAATAGCCTCATTATCACTCTGCCAAATTAGCTAGAAAAGGAATTAAAAACAAGAATCTTGACAGCAAGGTATCTGGAATTAGAAACTAAGACCCACCCAGTTCTCAGACCTTAAAGCCTTAATTCAAACAACTTCAGACAGAATCTTTTCTGCATCTCTCCTAGGAGCCATTATAATGAAGTCAGTGACTATTAGAAAGTAGATGATGAAATCATTAATATATTATGTATACAAACACACACATGAATTCCTTGGAAATAAATCTCAACTTTTGAACCAAATAAAGATGAGAAATTATGCTAAAAGGTACAGAAAAAATTCGTCTGCACTGATGTAATTTCTTTTCATCTTGATTAATAAGCAATGTAGAGATACATTCGACTGAGCAGATGCTCTTGACAGAATTTTCTTTCCTATATTCCTCACTGGGATGTATAATGGTGCAAAACCACCTTATAGAATCATAGAGTGGTATTGGGTGATGCTGTTTACTTCTTAGACTACATAAAATGCCTTAACAGTCAAACTGATCCACCATCTTTGTAAAGCTTTGGTTTGGTGCATTAACAAAGTCAGAAGGTTCATATCTTACAAGCACTGCCGAGCCGAGCTGTCACACAAAGCAAGCAGTAAAACTAATGGATAAATCTCAAAAAAAGGATGTAAAAGGATGTTTACAGATTTCTACATGGATGTGGTCTATTATGAAGCTATAACTTCCTATCTATTGAGTGTTTACTAGAAAGGCTGAGAATTAAGATAGAGTCTTTTGTAGACAGGAAATGATCCAAAGATAATTAAACAGATACAGCAATACACTGTCAAAATGGGAGGAAATACTTTAACTGCTAAATAGCCAAAAAGCATACACAGTACTAGAATACTATTTAAAATTAGGAATAAAAATTTCTCTTAGACATGCACTTCCTCAAGACTTTATATGAGATTTTATCCAGTCCTCCTTTATTTGATGAGATAGCTATAGGTTTCAATGGGAGTTTGGCAGATTAACAACTGTAGGATTAGATACATGTTTAAAGAGAAAACACATGATATGATACGATATGTACATTTAAAAAAACTATTCATTTTAAGCATAATTGATGAGATATCCAGAGACACATCCGCACTTAAATAAAACAAAAGCATTACACATCCATATATGAACAGAGAACTTACAGGAAATAATATGCAGTAATATTTCAACCCTAGCCTCACACCTAATGGTCAAAACACTGCTTAATATTTTCCTGTAAAAATTTCATCAAGTTGCTTTAATATAAACAGACATCACTGAGCTTGGGGAAGAAAGACGTAATTCAGGAAGATTATATATTTAAAATTTCAATACCTGTCTCATCAATTACAACGTAATCTAGATTTTTGAACTGCAGAATGACATGTTAGGTATGGCAATTTTAATCTAAATTCCACAGGAAAAGCACTTCCCATCTGCAGCTGAGCTCTCGGTACACACCCAAAGGCTTCGTTGGAAATCTGCTCTTCAGCAGGCAACGATAGCACTGCACATGTAGCCATGAATGCAGCAAACGCAAAGAACTGTTAACTATTCATGATAAAGAGCACATGTAAAGGAACTGAAAATGGTTACACTGCACTTAGATGCACTGCTTTTACAGAAGTACCCTGAAAGAATACTGCAGAAGGACCCTTTTGTCAAAGAAATTGCACTGTAAATGCCTGGTTCGAGTCCTCCTGATGCCAAGTTAAGGTCTTCCCATTAACTTCAGTAAGCTCCCCATCAATCTCCAGATTTTTGTTGCTTGAAAGATTTAAAATAGGATGGCACAGAATCTAGGCTCAGTTTACAGCCGAGGCTGGCAGTTTATCACCCTGCAACACGTAACCGCCTGCACCAAAACTCACATTGTCACAGGAGGGTTTATAGCCCTGCTCAATGCTGTGAAGGAAGCTCCACCTGTGAGTGGAGTATCACTGGTTCTGAACTGGACATGAGGCAGTTGCTAATGGTGCTGCTTTGATTTACAGCTCCTGTGTTACGTTCATACAGGTGTAAGTCCATCATACATGCAAGCTCCTGTTGCCCAACAAGCATATATCTTGGCCAAATTACTAAACTGCATAATAACTAAAAAATACGCTAAAATTATTTTTCATTAGCAACCACGTGGCAGGGTATCCGGATATTCTGGGGAAAGAAAAAAAAGGAAAAGGAATAATTCTCATTCTCATTTCCATCCATCCTCTTGTCACTCCTGAGCTAAGCAGTGTTAGTTTTTTGGCTTCTTTACCACAACAAAGCTGAGACTCCTCTATGTTTTCACCAAGATAAATGTCAGCCTGACACATTACCAAGGAATGAAACTTGTGCTATCTATCTATATTTAGAAAGGCAATAAAAACCATAAAATTGGGTTTTTATTTTAGATTACTGCCACTGCAAAATGGTGAAAACAAGACAAAACCAACATCTAGTTATTTTGGGGCTATTTTAAAGTGGACTCAGTCTTAAAGTTACACATTCAGCACAGCCAGAGACCAACAAACAGTGGCCGCTCCAGAGAAGTCAGTGATTAGATCCTGAGTCCACGTATTGCTAATGGTGACAGATGCAAGTTTATCTAGGAGTTTCAAATGTCATGGCCATTTGGAATTGAACTGAACTGGCATAAAAAGACAACTGCAGTCCTTACCTAGATGAATCAGGAAACATTGTTTACTATGAGGGAAGAAGATGGCCTCCTTCAAACCAACCGTCCATCCTAAAATGCAGATTGAATTAACACGACTACAAGACAAATGTTTAACACAGACTTCTTAGTAGATAGAAACATAATCCGTGCAGCCCAAATTTCATGAACGTTGGGCCAGAAGTACCACTTCAAGATCCCACATGCTACGTAATCACTAGTGGTAGCTTGTGAACTTCTACTAGAAGATGCATATTGTGCGTTAGCTATCCACAAGCATACTTGTATCCTGTGTTATAGTTGCAGGAGAGTTTGGAGTTACCCAAGGCAAAGGGCTGAGCATTTATTCAGCAGCTGCTGCTCTGAAACCCACGAGCGGCAAACATGCACCCCAACTTACCCCATACTGACTTTTTTCCTCTTAATACTTTGTTTTTCTTAAGTAGAAAGTACTCCCCACATTCGTTTAACGGGTGCAATACTACATAAGGATCATGCTGAAATGACCTTTAAAAAACTTTCACATGCATTTTTTTCCTTGTACGCATACACTGATGGCAAATACCCTCGAAGTTAATTTCCCAGTCGGAAGCAACAAAAAGGATGAAACTGTACTCATTAGAATACACAGAAGGAAAGCAATAATCAAAAGCTTCATGCATGCTTATCAGCAAACTTTGAATTGCTCTTCATCTCACTGGTCAAATTTAAAAATAAAATTATATTGACTCATTAAAACTCAGATTCACAAACCAGCCATTTAGAAGTACTCTAAAGGTTAAAAATAATGTTTTAGACTCATACAAAAGATTTTTAAACTATAAAGAGAAACCAACATGAAAAAAAATCCCAAAGGCTTTAATTAAACACCTGAAGTGTTACTTTCTAGAATAAAACAGGAAACCAGCTGGAAACATTAATACACTTAGAGCTAAATTAAAATTTACATGTCAACAACATAAAGATAATCTCCAGTGCAGTTCTCCTCCAGAAAAAAAACAAAACAACCAAATAAAATCCATCTACTGAGAAATTGCCGTACGCAACAGTTTTTGTACGTGAAAAACTTATAAATGCTTATGCTGCACAATTGAGCAGTCATTTTGTCACAGGAAACATCTCATCTCTGAAGTTGTGGCATTTCACATGTGTGCAGCCTGCAAGGCTCAGCTTAGGTTGCAGAAGATCAAGGTTGCATTCCCGGGCAGATAGAGAAGACTAGAAAAGCAACCCCAAACAGTGAACTACTAGAGGTCAGAGGCGATTAAGAGAAATTCTCCTGGCTTGTGCAGTGAAATCTCATCAAGCCCCCCATTTCCATCCTGGCAAAGTAAATAGAATTTAAATTTATTTCAGTCAAATCTGACTTTGATTAGTGCTACTGAAACACACGCAATAAATTACTGAATTTCTTCAGTAGCCAAGATTATTCCAGCTTTCTTAAAGCTGTCAGTGAGTTAAGTAGTGGAAGCAGACACCTTCAGCAAACACTTGAGAGTTTGGTAGAAGATGCTGTTTCCCTTCTACCAGTCACACAAATTTGGTCTGAATAAATTCACGGAGGAGGGGAGGACGAAGGTGATGCCGACACAGAGATGCTGACTGGGAGGAAGACTGGAAGCTGAGCTCCTCATCTCACTGCCCAATGTCCTAATGTGAACCTCTAGATAAGAGGAGCCAATTCCATCAAAGAGGCAAACACTTGCTGGAATTAAGCCCTTGATTTCATTTCCCAGGACTTGAGAGTCCTGAGGGATCTCAAAAAAAATACAGACTGAGGAGACCAGGATGATGAATGAAGCCTCAAAAGAAAATTGGGGAGCAGGGAGAGGGGGCACTTTGCCCAACATCAGGCATCACACGAGACAGCCTCATCTCTTGTATTATTTTACAAACTAGCATTGTACTAGCATTTTCCTTCACAACTACAGAATTTAATCTCCAAATCCACTTGGCTGCTGCTGCAAGTTCTACCAGCTGTTTGCACCTTGCACAGGTGGGATGAGCTCACCTCAACGAGATACCAATCCGAGCTCGCTACACTATTTAGCTACAAATTTTGTCCCCTCTTCCCAGTTGGCTTCCCAAGAGTTACGATGTTCAAGACTACTGACAGAAGAGAGGGAGCAGGGGCTTACTCACCCATCTATTTTAATGTGGCTGTCTCAACTTTACCCAGGGCTGTCACAGCAGAGGGTTGCACACTCCCCTCCTTCCACACCCTCTGCAGAGGAAGAGAAAGAGGAAGGAGCCTCTTCTGTGGCTCCCGCCCCACCCCCCCGCACCACCCGGGCACAGACACAAAGCTGAGCCAAGCCATAACCACTCATGCCATTTTAGCAGGGTAAAAATCAAAGAGCTAGCCCAAGGCAAGAGCCTGACAGGACCAAGGAGTCCATTAGCAAGCGCACTGCTACAATCTCCCTAACACTTAGATGCTGAAGTGTCAGAATGCAGACTTTATTCAGACACCACAAATGCTACAAAATAGGGTGAAAAAAAATTTCTGCAATAAGCTGTCTGAGGCAATGTAGTTGTTGTAATACTGTTTTCTGTCTTATAGACCATAATGATACTTGTTTATAAAGTTTTCTGTTTCAAAAGTTTGAAGCGGCAAGTCTACACAAAATTTTCTTTCAGAAAATGGAAGTCTGGCAATTTTGACCCGATTTTGCCATTTATGTGATGGCTGCAGCACTGAATATCCTGATGAAAGGAATCTCAGCCGAAGCCTATACTCTCTCTTTTCTGCTTCTTAGAGCTTATTCTGCAGCACTTCAGAGAGCTCCAAGACATCACTGTGTCTCTGTCCTGTGAGATGCAGTACAGATATGGCTGCTTCTTGGGATTTCAAAAATAATTAAAGGCAAGCTACAACAAAGGAAGTATGGAAGAAAGAAAAACGTGACAGAAGCAACACCAGTCTGTTGCAAACCAACACATGCACATTCAAGTCTGTTAAAAGGTATCTTTTTCCATGTTATACTTAGCTACAAAGCTAATTTGATGGAATAACCCTGGGGCTCTTTTATTCCAAGGAATCAAAGTGGCCAAAGTTCATCCATTTTGCTACAAAATGGCTACATTTCAACACCCTCCCAAAATTTAAAGACATCCTATTCTTTTAAAAATTGTAGTAGGGATAACATCTGATTACAATTAAAACAAATTCTGTGGTTTTGCTGTAAGTAGTTTTACATTTGACAGGATTAAGTTTACAACCATTGTTTTAGTTGTCTGTTATTAGCGGCAGTTCAGAAGCTTCCCCAGTTATATTAAGGGAAACACTACCAAACAAAAAAAAGCAGCAAACCCACCCAAGTGAAAAAGGAAGGGAAGGCAGATTACTTCACTGTAGGAGGAGCTGCCCTGACTTCCTGGAAGCCTAGAATTGCCTGTAGTCTGTGTGCAGGAGCCAAAAAGGGGTCTGATGGAGAGGTCTCACCCTCCCTCAGCTGCTTTAACTCACCCAGCCATCTCAGGAGGTGGTTAGAAAGCGCCCTCAGCCTCAGACATCCAGAAGTGTGGGGGGACACAGCCAGGGAAATATTTAGGCATGGAAATCAAGTATCACACAGCCTGTTGTAGCTCTCTTGCAGTGTCTTTCTGAGCTCCATTAATAACATCTGCACCTGATAAGGCCGAGGTTGCTTCTCCCTCAATACACCAGTGCTCCTCAAAGAGCCTCCAGGGCCTCTGCACGTCTCTTGCTACCCAGGTCCCAGTGAGCTGCAGCAACAGCACTTCAGACAACACAACGCTGAAAGGGAAACCCACAAACAGCCTCGCCATGGCACGCTTACAAGACAAAACCACTTCTGTCAGGAATTGGCTGTATGTCCTGTAAAGGAACTCACAGAAGTATAACAGATGACAATCATCACCCCCCAGTCTTCTCCCTCAAAGCATAAAGTTACTTCTTAAGCACTTAAGTAATGAAGAACAGAAAGCAACAAAGGTAACATTGGGCTGGAGATGGAATAATTCCTGCACAGATACCATACCAATGATTAAATATATTAACATAAACATGTATTATTTATGGATGAAATGCATAACTTATCATTGCTACCGTCTAGAGCATTTACAGTTTCCAAAGTGAGGGAAATGCTCATGAAGTACAAGTAGTTTGTCATTTTATCAACAGCTCTCAAACCTCCAAAAATACTTCTTAACTACATCCATAAAAATTACAGACCACAGCCACGTTTGCCTTGTGATTACTTGGAAGCTAAATAAATCTTCTCTTTGAAACAGAAACAAGGTTTTTGAAGTTTTTACCAAGTTTTTGGCCACAGATTTTATATATAACAGCACAGATTTAAAACTTACTATACCCTGACCAGGATAATTTTTGGAAACACTCTGCTTGCTGCTTAGATGAGTTTCTATTTGATTCAATCACAGTAATTGTACAGCTCTCATAGTACTCAGAACTAGTCAGGAAAACAAAGAATATTGCAGAAGTTTCCATTTATAGATGACTGGACTGCAGTTTAGTGATCTTGCAACCAGGAGTGGGAGAAGTGATTATCTTTTTCAATATCGCATGGCAGAAGCAATTAGAAACAGCCTCAAATTAAATGAACTTTCTTTTTCTCATTTCCTATGTGTGTGTGTGTATATATGCAAATATATACTCTTATCTTGAGCCTTTAGATCACCCTCAAGTCCCCACTCTAAAAGACTAACACTACATTTACTTCTTCAGTCCCATTTTTGCAATCAGAGACTCCATTAACTGCATATATTCCCTGTGTTGTCTTTGGAAAAATTACTTCAGGACCATGTCAATCCTGAAGAAACACTGAGGCCCAGATTAGCATCCTCTTCAGAAAAGCCCACGTGAAGAGATGGCACTTGATAACATCTGGCAGCTGCAGAACCATCGGACCAGGTTAGTTGCTGGTAAAGTGAAGGTGGGACATGACTTGTCTGGATATCACAGCCTCTTAAGTGGCTCAAACTCAGGAAGAAGTGGCATTATGGATATTAAGCCACAGTAGAAGGAATAAGTTCTCCTATAAGCAAGTAACATGTTGAAGTCACCATCACCGAGAAATCGGTGGGCAAGGAACATAGGTCTATTTCTCTGTACTCTGTTATACACAGAACAGCACCTAGCTTTGCTATATTGCTGGTAATGGTGTTAGAAGGGCTATTAAACATCATGTGTAATGTTTTATAACAGTCTACTTAGAAAGAAAGAGAAGATTCATTGTCTCCTCCCTGTCTCCTGTAGTACTAAGAGCATTACCCATTGCACCATGATCTGACTAGGTCAGCGACTAGCTACTGCTGTGCCACAGGTATAACCCAGGTGTAGCAACTCCAGCTTTTGTTTAATATGGAGGAGAAAAATAAAAAAGGCTGTTTGATGGTACCAGCAGAAAAGGAAGAAATGGTCCAAACTGAATCCTGACATGCAAATTTTAAATCCCAAATCTTAAAGAAAAAATCAGCTACAGTACCTGTAGCTTCTCAACATGTTGCTCTTCATTGCTTAGGAAACCTTTGTGAGTCTGTAGGCCTTTTGTGCTGAAGTTGTATGTACTGAGTTCAGGCTGAGTTTTCTGAGAAGCTGCAGCCAAAACAACCCAGTCACTTCCAAGAATGTAGCTGGGTGAAAAAAAGGAACCTTTTATTCGGAGAACACAGGGCATTGAAGCTTGTCCCAGCGTAAATGCTTTTCACTCCCCAACTTGTGAGTACTTGAACTGGGAATCCTGAGGTGACTCTTCCACAGCGTTTTATCTGCAGGTTCGTGTAAATCAGGTGAAATAAAAACATCATTCTGACCACTGTTTTGCAAAACCTTCCCATTTGAAATTAGGTGTGAGGGATGGCCAGTGTAAGGGTGTGTTAGATGGCCAGTCTGCTAAATCAAGGGACAAAATTAAGACTTCTTAGTCATATGATAAGCCCAAGTTTCAGCAATTGGTACAATAAGATGGTGCTGGGATGTGGAATACTTCCATCTTGCTGATGTAAGCAAGTTCAACTAAAGCCCATTGAGGACTCTTATCAGATGAATTCTGAAGAGATATTTACTTCAAGGAGACAAGAGAAATATTTAAGCTTCTATCACAGTCAATGTAATTTTCTTGAGAAACTGTTGTTTCTACTCTTCAAGGATATGAAGTCTATGTATAAAATATACTGTGTTCCACAGCAACTTCTCTTTCATTCAAAAAGGCTGATTCCCATTTTAATATAAAGCAGAATAAAACTGCAATCTCAGCTTAGCATTAATGAGGACAGCAAATACAGCACCCTAAGATAGAGTGCCTATAACATACATAACTTATCTGTACAGAACAAGCTGGCAGAGCAGTTACGTCTTTAGTAAACCAGACTCAATATAAAAAGGATTTACTTGCATGCAAGAACATTTGCAGTCTCTATGCAGTTTTACTTTGAATAGATTTAACATTTAACTAGTTCAACCACATTAATCCTTGAGCTTCAGACTCCTGGAAAAGTATTTATCATTTTTCATTTAGAACTAAAAATGACATTTGCAGCAACAAAAGGTGGAATTTCAAAGAACTGTATGTAAATTTTAAAACATCGCTATCTAAATAAATATGAAAACCTTCCAACTTTCTCAAAAAAGTGAGATTTATAGCAAAGCTACTCTTTTCTCATATCAGAATGAGTTCTAAGCTTTAAACGCCAAAACTTGGTACAGCTTTTTTTTAGATGGAAAGCCCATCATTTTTGAAGTGTCCCAATTGCAAAGGCTAAATTGCAGCAGTAATGATGAAATACTCCAGTCAGAAGGAGCTCTAGATTGAAAATTTAAATGAGAAACCAACTCACTGCAGTTACTGATAATGCAAGTTAATTAAGAACATTTTTGAACATTTGTCCTATTTCTTCACTGTGATTTCCAGGTTCGCTAAAGACTTTTCTATTGTGCTGCACACCATGCTCCAGGGTACGGCAATAGCTGCCCTTTATTCAGTACTTTGAATTTTAAAGTTTATCTTGAGATAAAGGCATAGTGAAATGGATTAAAGGAAAGTGTGTTTTATTGCCATTATGCTTGCTTTCCTAATGGAGATGAGCAGATGGGTGTTTGTATGGCTAAATCCAACTCCAGTTGCTCCCATTCCCTACTACTATTCACTGCCCCATCCCCTCTGCTGTGGGCCACAGCCTTTCAAAAAATCACCCAAAACACAAAAATGCCCCCTTCATATGCTAATCCAAGAAAGGAAAAAACCATAAAGCATTGAGAACAAACACGAGAGGCAGTATATCTCCCACTTCAAGCTAGTTAAAAATATGCAGAAGTTTTTTGACATTTTACCATGTGTGCATTTCGCTAAGAGAGTACATATGGACCAGCAGGCAGAGAGGTTGCCATCTTTTCTTATCTTGAGTAACTCCTATGTAAATCACCATGGCACCTGGCCTGCAGTTCTGGTATGGTGAAGTATAACTTGCTCTTCACCTTGACCTAACTTCTTTTACAGAGGGAGAATCACACAACAGCTCCACCATCACTGTGGTTGGCAAAATTTCATTGGAAGCCAAAGCCTCCTCTCCGGTTCAGATGGACGTAAGAGATGACTCTGCTTTCTGCAACAAGGTCTGGTTCTTCAAAGGCAGCTCATGCATTGGTTTGTGAAGCTGAACTTAAAGCGTGTCTCCTATTAGCTTAATCAGAGTCTCTGCCCCAATAGGACTCAGCTCCAGTAAACTCAAGGCCTTCCTGCTTCCCCAGAGAGCTGCAGGAAAAAGGAGGCTGTTTCTGCTCCCCAGGCGGAGAATCTCCATCCCTCTCCAGCAGGCAGCACTCCACCTGCACATCACTACCTCTCTTCGATAACTTGTCTTGAAAAACCACTACAGGAACTGGAGCAAGTCTCATCTGTCTTCCGGGCCTGAACTCAGATATTCCACCACTGTACAAATCTCCTCCCTCACAGTTTGCCAAAGCATCTTTCTTTTTTCTTTTTTTTTTTTAATTTTTTCTTTCTATTTTTCTCTCCCTGGCAGACCCCAGAAAAATCCCTTGTACAGCAGCTTTTGCTCTCTGTACCACATTCAATGTGCATCTCCCAAATAAAAATCCTCGTATTTTCTCCCACCAGACGAAACTTCTGCTGTCAAGCCTCCTAGCCCTCTTAACCAAGTATATTCGTCAATGTACTTGCAAGTATTCACACTGAAAACATATGTGCTTGATAAAGCAAAGGTATGTATAGGAATAAGATGCTGAACAGATTTACAACTTGAACAAGATATTAACCTCCCTCCTGCTTCCCTCTCCCCAGTTCAATCCCTCTCCAAGGGCTTGTATCCTCCTGTTGCCTGTAGCCACCTCCATGCCTCTTTTTCTGAGCTGTTGTGTCTTCAGCTTGGTTCAGCCTTTCCATATCTCAGCATCTTCCTCTCTTTCTCACCAGCCTCATGCCCAGACTGGGACAATCCAACTTTTCCCACTCTTTAAGGGCAACCCAGGTTAAACAAAGAAGCTCTGCATCGTCACATCCCAAGCAGGCACATTCTGAAACATCAAAAGGTGTATTACTGCATTTAATTATAACACAACCAAACAGCTTTCTGGTCAATGAACTTACAGCATCTCTGGCAATTTTGTTAAAAACTTTTTGACATCTTGGCTTCAACCCATTTTCATCTGTTTTACACAGTGCTGTGGGTTTCACTCTTGTTTCAAGGGTATGCTTTTTGCTTCAGCTTCAACATTTCTCCCTTCTGCAGACTCTTTCCTGTCCTGGCTGAATTTTCTGTCTCCACCACCTCCTCCCTAGAACCTTTTCTCAACCCTTATGAATAAAACCCACCCATACTCTCTTCCTCACCTCACCCACGCTCCAACAGACGCCCGCTCAAACTCTCAGGCTTGCTTGAGACCGGCCGCCTGCACACTCTGCTTAAGAGCACTTCCAGGCAGCTCTGCTCTCCCTACCTCCCTGTAACACACACTGAGGGGAAAGAAAAAAACCCAAAACCACAAAGCAAGCCCACCTGGAGACTGCTATTCTTGCTCCTTCACCTTAGAAGAGCAGAACTCCACCAGAGCTATACCTTCCCCGAAAAAAGGGCTGGCTGCAGCTATGCTCTCCCAGACAAGATAGATTCACTCCAAGTAGAGAAACAGGTTTTATTTCCAAATAAAAAGCCTTCCTTGAGGATGAGAGGAAAGCAGCACAGAAAAGGAAATACTGCAAATATACCATTTCTAGTAAGCCTTGGTCAGTGAATCTTCATTTCTTCACTCCTTGCAAAGCCTACAATACCAATCCAGTTAAATATTTTGTTTGCAAGAAACAGCACCTTTTTCCTCACCCCTGATTTCCTGACTTCAGCAGGTTCACAAGAGCATTCACAATCCCTTTACTATCCACTTCATTAGCAAGTATGAAGCCTTCCACTTACTACTTCAGCTTTCTATGAGCTCTAAAGATCAGGAGATATACTACTAAAATGCAATTTTTGCTTGCAAGTAAGCACAGAAAGGATAAAGTGGAACAAAAGCCTGCAAGTACTGGTTATTTCAGGGCTTGTGGCTGTGCTAAGATCCCTCACTTTAGGGATAAACAGCAGACTTTTTCTTCAAAGACTGAACAGCGCAAGCAACATCTCCTTGGACTGTTCCGCTGACACCACTTTTTTTCCCTGAACACAAAGTAAATCAATGTGGTTTTCATGCCGGTTTGCTCCCTGACATCTTGACCAGAGCAGTGGTTGGACACTCCAATTGGCTTGGGTGGCAGCGATTTTTGGGAGTGAAAATAGTACACTGGTCTTACAGGCCAGTGGATTGGTTGGAGAGAGGGCAAGGAGGAAGTTATACAGATAAAATGAAATTCCTTTTATTAATCCTTCTGATCCTTAAAAGTGTTTGGAAATCATAAAGATGTGGTGATTCCCTCTTTCAGGCTTCAGTGGAGTTTTACAAGCAAGATTTTCATTGTACCAAGACATATCAAGATTGGAGTCTGGGCTGCATTGAGCTCCACGGGTAGAATGAAAGAGGTCTTAATAAAACAACAGATGGCAAAAAATTTCAGTTATTAAAGAACGGAGACCCTCAATATCGTGGGCATCTATCATCTTTTCAACATGTTTTTGTGGCACAGATGTTTTGGTCACACAATAGTACAATGCACTATTGTAATTCTGCTTAAAAGCAACTTTTCTGTACTTCAAGGCAAATGGACTAGAGCTGTATTCCATACTTTTTTTTTAACTGAATAATTTTTCCCTCACATGCTGTTTTAGCAGATGAGTGCCTCCAAAATGAATCACAAAGTGATTACTTCTCCACAAATACACACTACTGCAGTGAAGTAAATTTGTCAGCACAAAACCAGCACACTAACAATCTTAAATAAAAACACGCAACAATACAGAATAAGACCAAAGGACCATACGGGCCATTTGGGAAACGCTTCCTGCAGCTGGAGCGAGAGAAGCTCCCTGCAGCGCTAACATCTGCACGAGCCAGAGGGAGAATTTATTTTCCTTTCTGCCCAGAAAGAAACAGAGAGGGATGGAGAAGAGGAAATGGCAGACGGCAGACAATCTCTATTTTACACTGACAGACAAAATGACAATGGAAAAGACCACTGTGCTCTGGAGACTGCAGGAAACCAGTCACAGGATGTGCCCCTTCCAATTCAGTCGGTTAAGCGCACACTCTGGCTGCCTGTGTCCAAAATACAACTAGGTTTTTCCTTAAGTTACAACCACAAGCAGCATCACATTTTGCAGACTCTCTTATTATTTGTATGTTAAAGAACATGAATATATTCTTAAATAAATATACACATATTTAAGTCTAGAAGCAATTATACAAAATCTGTTTGAATTACATACAGCACTTATGACCTTGTTTACTTTGTACCACTAAGACCAAAGACAAAAACCTCTCACAGACACATCTGACCTGTTTTTTTTCTGTTTAAAGTAGCAAAACCAAAATTGCAAATCCAAGTTCCATCAAAAGGCTTTCATGTAACCTTTTCTCAGAGCACACTATAAATATTTACCCACCTCTCTCAAAATGTCATCAACTTCATGTTGGGGACACGCAGTATGGGCACTGAACCAGCTTTTATTAATACAATAATGTTAATGGCCACAGGAGACGGTTGTTTTTTTTTCTTTCCTTTAGACTCCTTAAAATGTTTCATCAAGTGTCCAAATACTTCTGACCAAGGGCTTTTCAGGATTTTTTTTTAAATTGTAATTCATAAGCAGCTTATACAAGCACACCAGGCATTATATGAATCAAATGCTATTTTGTGGCTTTAAAAATATTTATACTTCAAATAAAAGTCAATTGCCAAACAAGATCTCCTCTCCCTTTACCTCCTCTAACAATCCTCTCCCATTTCCTTCTAAAAACCAAGATGGTAGTAACAAAAAAACAGAAGAGGAAAAAAAATTAATAAAATAACTTTTCAGAACTCTGCCTCTCTATCTGATAATTCATCAAGCCTGTCATGTTCAATTTTAAAAGTCATTATAACACTGAAAAACAGATTTTCCAAAAAACACAAAGAACTTAACTTTTCCTTTTTATTCCTATTTATAAAATTTTTCTGACTGCCACATTCCAGCTGTTCAATGACTGCTTTTATGCCTTGCACTCTGTCAGTACAAATGACAAAAAAAATTCAGTTCACACTTAACAAAGAGTTCATTTACAAACACCTTATTTAGCAAGTAAAACTTGTATGTTGTTTCTTCCTTGCATGTCTTCTGTGCACCCTACAATCTCACTTACCAGCGCAAGTGCATTTCATAATATCCATTACAAGTGCTCCAGAGATTTATATATTTCCCTGCAGTTTCTTGCTGAGAGTCAGGAAAGCATGAAGAGGACTTGATGAGTTTGTGCTTTGACATGTGGGGGGGGTGGGCCTCCAAACAGTTTTAAGAAGCGTTTTACTCCTTGTTTTTAAAAAGAAGATAGAATACCTTATAAAGTGAAGAGAAATTAACCTGAGAGCATTAACTGTCAAATGAGAGGAGGGAAGTGAGACTATAGGACTGGAGCTCTTCACAGAAATGCATGAAAAGGGGTGGTGATGGTTAATTAAGTTTGTGCTGATAACTGCCAAAAGTCAAGTTCTCAATTTCCCCTACACCTTTCAAGTCTAATTAGGTTTAAAATAAGACAGAGTAACAGAGCTGACAGACACGGGGTTGCTTGTTTATGTTCTGACACTGCTTTGTGTTACCTGTAAAGGACAGTAAGGTTTAATATATATCCATTAAGGAGCTGCTTCACGTTCTTTAACTGAAGAGCTCTTAGCAGGGTACAGACCAGATTCTTAACTATTAATGTTTAAAGAAAAAAAGCCGCTTTGGTCACCCAAAATCACACCATATTAGCCAGATAGTTAGAAAAAGAGAAGCTGTAAGAGTTGTAAGATCCTCCAGAGTGTCAGGCTGCTTCACAGCATGAAATGTACCACCTCTAAAGCCACTCGGGTGCCTCAGAAAGCTGACCTGGGGCTCAGATCATTTCCCCGCCACGTGTTCAACACCCTCCCACCCACAGAAACAGAGCGGTGAGGAGCCTACGAACGCCTACAGTCCCAACAGCACCAAATTTCCATTCTGCATGGTGCCTCTCTGGTTTCTCGCTTGCACAAAGGCTGGTTTGTCATCTTTGCCACAAGCACGGCAGGCCAACAGCGAATTCGTGTGGTTCACATGTGCTGACTTGCACCATCAGTCAGCAGCGAGACCCCTCTGGTTACTTAGTGTGCTGCTTCACACCTGAACAATATACAGCCTCGCTCCTCAGCTTTTACTCCCCCCCAGCTCACTGGAGATTGGTATTCAAAGATCAATTACACATATTTGCATGACAAATATATTAAGGTTATGAAGTTACGCACACAAACACTGGACTTTCCAGAGCTGTTACTGGTTGTGCTGCTTGTGTTTGCCTGCCCTCCCTCAATCTGCCGTGACTTCACTGTCATGCAGTTTCTTAATTACAGGATAACACTGAAAGTTTTCCACAAAAGCATAGTCTCATTCAGTGTCTAAAATGGCTGGTGCTTATTCAATGTGGTAATTTAATACTTTTTTTTTTTCCTTTTTGACATTCACTGTCATTTTACTCACAGAATACTCTTTCCAGCCTTCTCTGAAAACACAACCAGCTCACTCATGGGTCTCTGCACCGCTCAGCGCCTGAGTTTCTCCTCACAAGGCATGCATTTTTTACAGTAACCAAAGACACCAGGAGTATTATTGGCACTTTATGACAAAATAAAGATAAATTCAAAAGTGTTCTTTATTTAGGTGCCCAGTTTGAAACAACCGAGGCCTGACTATTCAGTACGCTCAAAGCAATGAGTCCACTGACTTCCTTTGCAGTTGCACGTACTCCACACTTCTCCAGGCACCCCACAATCTATTAGCACAGCTACACAGCAAAATAAATCACTTTTTGTAACAGTGTGCTAAGTTGATTTTCTTTCCCAGATGCCTAGCAGATTCTCACTTTTTCCTTCCTACAAACTTCCTCACCTCTTTCACGTGGAACCTCCCAGCTCTTGCGACAGATGAAGCTGTGATTTTGCAGCATCCAGTATCTCCCATTACTGTCTTGGTCTGCTCCTGGCTGCACTGAAGTAAGCAGGGATCTTCTCAGCTGAAAAGCCCAGATCACATCATCCAACTAAAACCCAAACTGTAACGCACACACACTAATGCTGGAAGCACTTGCGCATCCTTGACTTTAAAAAAAAAAAAATCATGGAAACGTTCCTTGAAATGAAGCTATTTTAAGATTGCTAAAAGCAAACAAACCTTTCCCATCCCCTGAGAAATTTTTATCACATGAGTGCCTGTGATTAATCAGCAGGCTGATGCACAGTCTCTCCTTTTTAAGCTCTGGGAGAAACTAAAAACTTCATGCTGCTTTTATCTCTGTGCTAACCAGAACCAAGGCGGAGGGCAGAAGGGTACATAGCACTTCATTTATCAACAGACTGCATGTGTTGTTGTTACCAGCAGAAGAGAAGAACCCAAGACCTCAAATCCTCAGTTCAATTACCTCCAGACCAGCTAAACCAGACTCTGGAAGCCATGACTTCTTCCTCAACCTGCTTGAAAGGTTTTTCCCTGCCATGGCCTATGCAGAAAGGCTAGATGATCATCAGTCAAGATGATTAAAAAGGAGAGACAATGGGAAGGGACTATATATGCAGCCTTGAAAGATGGAGAAGGCTTTTACAAAGGCAAATTTTGCACACAGTGACAATGCATTTTACTAGCATAAGTAATGCAGGCAGGAATAACAGACAGGCTTTCAGGTCCTTTAAGTCTTCTGCTTCTCCACGTACACTGAAGATAACAGAGATGCTCCATACAAATACCCAGGTCAGCTGGATAGCAGAAGCTCTCCAATGACTGAAGTGTAGAAGGGAGCAGTTGGGCATGTTGGAGAAGCTCCTCCCTTGAAACCTCTGGGACTGGGTTAGGCTATTAGGGGTCAGTAATGACCTGTGTTCACCATGTCCTAACTTGTACCATTAAGGCAGGAATGATTTAAGATCCCTCCCTGTCATAAGTTTCTATAATGCACAACTTTGTGCCATTCTCCGAAGCTGTTCTCAGAAAACCAAGATTCATAAAACCTCACCTTGCACCCACCCGCCCTTATTGCAACATGCCTGTGTGCTTTGTGGTTTAAGACTTAGCCTGAGTCAACACTCATTTAAATACATACATGTTATGGCAGTACTGGATACAGACACCGCAAAAAGCCAAGTGAGATACTTGGTAGAGATTATGGGCAGGCACTCCTCCCACTTAGCACCCATTTCTGAACATTGCTGATGTACATGCTCTAACAGCAGCCAGAAAGCTCTGGGCACATGAGCTTTGCAACTGAGCTGGCAATGAAAGACTGTTCTTTGCTGTACCACTACTTAAGAAAAGCAATTTCCTTTACAGAAGCAGTAGGTTATTAGTATAGACGTATTGGCAATGCTTTAGGAGCGACACTTCTCCAAACACTTCACTCTCCTTTATGAGGAGTGTGGCAACTCTCTTTCAAAAAGCAGCAGAACTATTGCAAGTACAAGCTCCTAACTCTCTGAAGTAACTGTGAAATTATCTGTTTTGGACATGTATTAGCAGCCCACATAAATATATAGCACATGAAAGGTTATAAAAACAAATGACTACATACAAGATTTTTTCCTTCTAGACACTTCTGTGTATCAGTTTAGTTGAAGAAGAGTGGGAAGAAAAGAAGGGGTTTTGCTGGATGTAAGTAGCCACAGCTAAACCTACTGGACTTCAGGGTGCCATCATCCCTGCAGTGAAGGTAGATGTCCATACCATAAGTGCCTGCAGCTCAGCCAGCCCACAGCTGTCAGGATGCCTTTGCACCAAAATGTCAGCCCAGGATGTCTAGCAACGGAGGTGTGGATACCCCCCTTTACCCTTCTCACCAAAAGCAAGGCCAACACTCCACTCTGATCAAGCTGCCCAGGGATGAGCAGCCTGTGATGGGCTGATACATCCCTTTCACTCTTCCTGGGAAGAAGAGATTGAAAATTAGTTTTACATGTTCTGTGTATTACCTACGTGAATTTAAATATAGTAAGGCATTATTTCTGGTTACACACAAGTCAACCATTTTTCCAAGAGACTTCAGGAGGAACATTATGCAGATGCAGTCAAATTGTGTCACTAAAATGCCACAAATGGCTGGTAGAGCAAGTCTGGGAGATTGCTGCATATGCCTAGAAGGCAAATTGGCTATCGGATTTTAAAATCCTCTGTTGAGTATTGCCAGTTCAAGTGGTTTGGGTTTTTTTGCTCTCTAAAAGCCTGATTAAAATATCTGCTGAGAAAGATTCTGCACTTACAGAAAGATTTGTTTCTACAGGTACTGAGCAGCTGCAGTTTTGAATTTCCTAGAAATAAGGGTCACTGAAGTTAGAAGACACATTGTAAACAGCGGGTCAATGAAGTTTTGTTTCATACAGATGTGTCCTCCTGTCCCGCTCTTTACTTCCTAGTCATTTTGATCCCTGAGCCTTCCCTTTCACTTACCCTTTTCTTCCACGTCTTCTGATGCCCTAAAGAGATCAGAGAAGAGCTCTGGCTAGTCGAGGAGAACGTATGTGCTGACTCGGTTTGTCTGACATCTGTAAGAACGGAACCTGCCTGTCCCTCCAGGAGGATTAAAAGCACAGTGTCTGCTCTGCATATCTGCTTCTCCTTGACAAAAAAGTCAGGAAGATCATTCACAGCCATCTTCAAATGTATTCTAAGAGATCAAAAGGTTCCAACTGAGAGGGAGAAGTGAACAAACTGCATAAGGCTTACGCCTACAGGAAATTCAGAATGTACAAAAATATATATTTTTAACATTTATTGTTTTTCTGTATTAAAAAAAACCCAACCAAAACAAACAAACCCCACACTATATTTTTAATGTTTTTTAAACTCTGCAATATACTGTCAACTGGATTGTGTGGTCTCCCACACTACAGCAAGAAACTGCAGGCATAGCTTCAGGAAGCCATAAAATGGCACAAATCTTCAAGTATTCATTATGCAGACCTGAAGAATTTATGCTACTTCATGTTAGGAGGCTTAGTTTGACAAATATTCTTCCTAAAGAAAGCAGAATTGTACATAACGAAAAATGAAATGGTATTAAAAAACTGAAGCAAAAAACCCCAAGCCACAGGTGCCAACAAGGAACTTAAAATTAATTCTGGGAATTCTGGCAACTCATAATAAATGAACTCTCATAGGAATACCAAAATTAGGTTAACAGTTTCTTGTTGAACATCAGGTAAAGAGAAATTTAAAAAAACAACCAAACAAACAAAATAAAACAACTAAGAACTACTGCCAAGTGTGTTACACTGCTTTTTTTTCAGGACTCAGCCATTGCTAATCAGTAAAAGTCAACATCCAGTTCTCTCTCCCCATGAGTCAAAAAGCGGTCAGATTCCTTCTTTAACATGTTCTCCCATCACCCAAAAGACCCCAACCCCAAAACCCAAAACAACACCTGTTTAAAACCAATTATCTACATATAAAGACAATGGCATGTACTATACCTCTAGTCTAAGCATAAGGCACATACTGAGAGTTAAGAACACCAGTAAAGGTAATTTGCTAAATGAAGTTGTGGAGATTAAGTTATTTGAGAACCTCCCTAACCCACCCCCTCCCTTTTTTTAAAAAAAAAAACACAACCCAAAACCTGGTATCCTTTTCTTTGCTTCTTTAGGAAATGTGATCATTGGTTTTAGGTTGCTAAAAAGTCATTCCTGACAAGATTGGCACTTGGAAATTGCTACAATGAAGAACCAGAGGGAATAAGGAGCCACTTTACAATAGTAGTAAATACGTGATGTGGTTATGGTCAAATACTAAGGGACTGCATTTGAAGTAAACCACCACAAGCTTGTCAGAGAATAAAGTCATGAGATGACGAAGAAAAACAAAGAAATAAAAAAATCTGACTCGCATCTGTAACATAAAAGAAGCATTTTGACATTTTTGGTTCATACAAACATTGCACGGAGGCAGCGGGTGTGCTCAAACAGCCCAAGGTCAGCAATCCTGGAAGTTATCCACATCCTCAAAAAGGTACAATATTTGGCTGAGGGAGGGAGTTGCTGGGCTTGGCTGTTTGGGCAGCTCTGCCAATGCTTTAACTCCTGCAACAGAGGTAAGAAAGTGGCTGTAAATGACTTTTTCCTCCTAAACAGCACACTGGGACGGCCTCAAGTGCCTCATACTGAGCAAAGCCCCCATCTCTTACTGCTTCTTTTACAGAGGCCTTTTCTTCTTTATTTTTGTTTTTCTAAGACATTAAAACTGATACACAAAGAAGAGAGCATATTGCCTAGAAACATCTGCCAACATTAACAGAAGAAGAAAAATGAGAACAATTTTAGGATCAGCCTCTATTACACCCAACTATGTACCAGCAATTGCAAACTAGCCTGTATTAGCCACAAATCAACTCTACCAACTAGTCTTCCAAACAGGGCAATCAAAATACATATATTAAAAATACCTGAGTCACACTAGTGGAACCTAACTCCAACATGATTTTAATATCTTAGATTTAATTAGAAGGTGTTAACAAGCACACACACATTTATTCCATAAGAAAAGCACAGCAGCCTTTGAGATGATCAGCAGCAGCTCCCACTAGACTAGGTTGAACCTTGGTAGCCCAATAAAGTCATGTAACATCTCCAGCTGCAAACACCAGCACCTTCTTCCTTCCCTCCAAAACCACAGAAATATTTAAACATATGGGGTTGGTAACACTTGCTCCCAGTCCTACCATCACCCAAATTTTACTAAACTGAGCAGCTAGGGACAGGATGGAGTAGGTATTGATCTCCTGCATTTGGCGCTGTTGCCTCATGTTCCAGAGTTTCTACCAGAATAACATACTGTATGCTCTTGAGAAAAAGACACCTTTCGTGAATTCTCTAGTTTGCTAACAATAACTTATCTTGCATAACCCGTTCAAACAAATATTAAGTACGAGCTGATATACATCCCCCTCATCTTCCCACTGAAACAATTTTACTCAAGCTGCCACCAAACGCCAGAAAGTTGGTGAGCTTTTCACAAGAATTAAGTCAAAACTGGAACAAAAATTCAAAATGCTTTAAACTCTCACCATCTCCCCCATGAGAGCTTATATATGGCACCAAGCGACCCTGATTTCTGACTAAAATAAAAAGAAAATAAATAAAAGCACACACCCTCCTGAGATGGTCAACCTCACCTGAGTGGCCATAGCAAGAGCCATTCTCCAGCACTGCCAACCATACCCGAGGAAGCTCTGTGTTCCCGAGGGGTCCAGAAAGTGCATTTATTACTATTAGCAGGCAAAACTCCACATTTCTTCCCATAATACAGGGATCAGTTTAGCAGTAAGTCTCCACTTGGGTATAGCTCTTGCACACTATCCTTCTGCTATGCAACGATGCCTGGGTAACCTGAACAACCTGTGTAACCCAAGGTTCATTTCCATACCAGGAGGGGCTTCTTACACACCTCTGAGCCTCACACAACCTAACCTATGGAGTTTCACTCCAACAACCATATGGAGTGAAAATATACAATTAATTCTCTGGGGCAGGGCAAATAATAATCCACCATTTTATTTTTTAATCACCGTGAATATAAGCAGTTCTGCAGCATTATGATCAGAGCGTTGTGAACATCCATTAGCTCAAGGATAACGAGCTCATTTGTGCTGGGAGATGAGAGGATTTGCAGGCAGGACAAGGAAGGTGAGCAACGGAGAAGAGTGAGGTAAGCAAGCATGAAGGCAGGATAGCTGTAAGCAGGGTTATGGGAACAAAACAGGTGAAAAAGTGACCTCTAAAAGAGCCTCTGATGGCCACAGCCAGTGCCACAGAGCTAGTAAGAATAACCAAAGAAAAAAATCACAGGAAGAAAATAGTGGTGGGCAACAGCCAGAGCCAAAAGGAAGACTTTGAAGAAGTTCCCTGAGCAGGGGGGTGTGTGTGTGTGTGTGTGTGTGTATGTGTGTGTGTGTGTGTGTGGGACGGGGACAAATACTAAAGGAAAAAAACCCAAACCCTGACAATTTCCGTCTCTTGTCCAACTTCCAAACTCAAACATCTCTACCAACTGCTTCCTTTTACACTCACTACTCACAATGACAGAAATTTAGTGGAGAAGAAACACCTTCTGAGTATAAAGTCTTAAGCACAAGTTATTGTCCCATAGCTCCCGTGAGGCTCATCTGGGTGACATGCTTGTTATTTTGTTATTTCAATCCTCATATTTGCTAACAAACACTAACTTTAAAGTGGGTAAGATAGGGAATAGCTAAAGTACTACAAGGAACACAAACATAATCCACACAATGCATCTGTTTGCATATGCTGTTTATTATGCATTTTCTTCACTGTTTTACCAAACTAATCCCTGTGACACAATCTTACTGCTTCAGGTTATACTGCTGTATGCAGAGCAAAGTCTGATGCAAAAATTCAATACAGGGAAATGGAAACCTTTGCAGTTTTATGTATGCAAACACTGGTTTGGTCATCTGCTTCATGTAATTGAAGCAAAGAGTCTTCTCTGCTCCAGTTTTTTCTGAGGTGACAGAGAAGCCTGTAAGTACTCCCCTCCAAGGGAGAGCCTCCGCCACTCCAGCTTGAGGGAGGCAAAGACAACTGACAACAACTGAAGATCTGGCACCAAACAAGCAATTAAATTAGCTGGCAGGTGGAGGGAAGCAATTATTCCTCTCTATACAGCATTTGTGAGACCACATGTGGAATACTTGGTCTGGTTTTGTGAGTCCTGGGAAATGGAAGATTGACATACTGGAGTGAGTCCAGTGGATGGCCACCAAGATGCTGCAGCACTTGATATATGAAGGAGAGATGAAGAGAGCTGGGTTTCGTCAATCTGTCCTGAGAGGTACTCAGAATCTGACTGGACAAGGTCCCAGCTTTGAAGTTAGACCTGGGTTTGAGGGTAGCCCTATTCTGTGCAGGGAGATGATTTCCAGAGGTTACTTCGAACCTAGATTCTCATGTTAAATTTTAAAAGGAAGAAGAGCTCATCTCAGAGAGGGTAAAAGGAATATTAAAAAATAGTTTAACAGAACTATTAAAAAGTACTTTTAAAAGAGAAGCCCATTAGCTCAACAGAGAGCTTTCAGTTACAGAAAATAAATTTTTACAATGTGATTGGAGGAAGAAGAATTAAAAAAAAATCCTTCAAGCAAAACTAGAATTCCCCCCCCCGATTTAGAATATTATGTGAAAGAATCCAAAGCTACATACTTGTCATGATATACACAGGTTTAGCAAGTTCCCATGCCAACAATCATAAGGTAAATCTACATGATGTGGTTTGACTGCCATTTTAAAGATACTTTCTCAGAAATGATATCTCACAGTGGCAACATATTGCTGATTACAGAAGTGCATATTATCACAGTCTGGGGTGACTACATTATTGGTAAACACAGATCTTATTTCCCTTGCAGAGTCGTTCATACCTGCATTCTCTTATTCTGTGATATGTCACTTTTGGAAGAGAGTGTTAACAACAATCCAGCGGCACTGAGAAATCCACAAAAATGTACTAACACTTCAAATTAAATTTGAGACAGCAAGCCCTTTAAACCAGTTTACTTTGAAAAGATCTCACTCATTGAGAAGTACTCCTCCACTCTCACACTGACATAATTTGAATGGCAATTGCATCCTTCTTTAAAAAAAAAGATTGAAAATAAATGCTGCATACAATTGCAGCACCATGTCACTTTAAAGCTTGTTGGTAGCTGTTATTGATGGAGCTCCCAAGGAACATAATCACTCTTCTTCAGCAGGGCAGATAACGTAAAAAAAAAAAAAATAAAATAAAGGATTTCTTCTCAGTCTAGAAGCAATTTTTTTTAAAGCTAGCTTGAATAGTCTTTGGTGCTATGAAAACAAACATTCATCTAGTTAATCCACTCTTTCAGGTCATCGCTCTCATGCCTCTTCTTTTTTGTGTCAAAAAGTAAGGTAACAGCCTCTACCACACATTGCTGTGCAGATACACTCACAATTACGAGCACATCATGGTGGTCTTGGGAGCCACGCAGGGACATGAGCATGATGCTTCTCCTGGGCTGCTGGGGCTGTGCTGACCCTCACTAGAGCTCTGCTGTCCACCTCAGCACGGTGCCCTGCAGACGTGCCCCAGGGCTGAGGCCTGCTCTACCCAAGGAGGTAAAACCAAAGCAATGCTTTTTTGATCCACTCTCCACATTCAGGTCCAGATTATTCTCAGCACAGTCCTGCTGTGCCACATTAGCTCAAAAAGAATGATGACTAATTTTGGAAAGACAGAAACTCACTGGCAAATTGTGGAGGAGTTGACCAGAAAAGCAAAATTTGGCTGACTTGTTTAACACCTACAGCTATGCAATCAGCTTCACAAAGCAGAACAACTCTTTTGCATAGAGAGGAAACAAAAAACCCCAAACAATGTAACCTTACAGCAGTTCAAATTAAGACTTGCTGAAAACGTAGCAAGAGCTGAGACAAGGTCACCTCACCCTTGAAGAAGTCACTGAATCCCACTGATGCCAGAGGAAGCCCACAATTAAAAACAAACAAACATACAAGCCTATAGAGGAAAGAACTGCTTAAACCTTTTACAGGACTGGCAGCAAATTGTTTTTAATGTCAAGTCATCAAGTATTGCAAAACGATGCTCTCTCTGTTCTGCCGGCAATGACTGAGGGAGGAAGAGGGACACAGTCTTCCCTGCACACTTTGTCCGCAGCCCTACTTGCTCCTTTTTGGCAGCCCCACATGAACATTAGGACAAGGAGTTCTGCAGTTATGAAGCATGTCAGTGATGCTGCCCTAAGCAAGAAAGATGGACAGTGCTCCTCTTCTACCTCCCCCAGTGCACACAAGGTAATTTTTGACCTTCAAATGTAAGAGACTTTTCTTTCACAAGGTCACATCATTTAGCAGCTCTCTTCTCAGCCCAGCTTTTGGGTGTGTTACATTTCCTGCAAAAGGGAAACTGGAGAGGTAGTGAAAAGATATCAAATCTTATGTTATGCATGTTTTTTGAAGTGTACAGCCTATTACACTGAGAGTTAAGTCTGGCTCTTCAGCTTGCCAGCTTCTGTACACGGATCTTATGTGAATTATAGGCCGATGGGCTTACAAAGTTCTTCAGCAGTGATTACGGCTAATAAAATGGGTTGCATTAAACACATGTGGTTGATTGTTTTTTCTTTTAAAGGTGGTATGCCTCCATCTTTCTGAATAAAAATTGAGAAGAATAGAAAACAGATTAAAAAAATGAAAATAAAATAAAAATCCATTTGGTATTCCTCCTTGACAGTCCAGAGTATGAGGTTTAATGAATAAAAGATTGCTGTCCACTCAAAGACACCACCAGGAACTTAATATTTGGAAAAAAGGGCCTACAAATTTGGCTAAAGGCTTTAAGTGAAAATTATGAATGACCACAGATACTCTGCTATTCAAAGCTTTAAATAGTTTTACTCCTTCTTGAAAAGTGAAACCAGTAAAACATTATCAATGAATTTGGAAACGGGATCTAGAATGTCTCTTGCTGAAATCACCAATTCAAAGTGGTAACAACCAGAACTTTCATAATCTATTGGCTACTTTATAGCCAAATCCCAGAAGGAAATTTAGGAGTTTTCAATTACTTCCCAGGAAGGCAGACAAGCAACAGAACTGGCGTTTTTGCTGGTCTTCAGAGAGAAACCTTACTGGATGTGGGCTTTCCCTCTGAAATCTTATTATTCAGACCTGCCCATTTTCAAGCGTTTTTATCATACAGTAACAGCGTGCAAGAGGACCTGTCCACAGCGAAGTCTAAAAGCATGCAAGAGGTCATTAACCTCACCATAACTACCCCCACCATTAACCTCAGCACTAAAAATAAACACTGAGCATTTATGTACAGTTTAAGACAAGAAACAGTTTAATCGCTTAGTCAGACAATAGAGGATTTCATTTAGAGTATTAAAGATGCTTTTTAAATTTTTTTCTTTTCCTGTGGAAAAATATATCTTTGCTTCCTAGTGAGAGGCTGCCCACAAACTAAAACCCAGTCCCAGGAACAAACAAATATTCTTTCTTTTAACAGTCTGAGAGCTGCTTTCTCTTACACCTGCTCTGCTACCCCCAGGGTAAAAGCAGCTGGTGGTAGGACCCAACCATTGCCATCTTCCACACAGGGGTATCAGCCATTCTTATGCTAAGCCCTAAGAAATGAGCAGGTATAAGATTAAGTTATCGCAGAAGAAGGAAACATAATTCTGTGGAGAAGCGATACAAATTCAGAAGTTAAAAAGTATCAGACAAGCTTCTTTTTTTTGGACAGTTAAAGTCCAGAGAGTCACAGGATGTTGGTTGATACAGAGACAGCCCATGTTAATATAGTCGTGAAGTTTGGATGGGCTAAGAAGAGTGACAAAAAGTCCACAAGCACTCTTAAAACGCACCTCACTGACAGCCCAGAGTTGACACAAGGTTGATCACCAGCGTCACTGCTAATCTCAGCTTCAGATAAGTGCCCAGCAGCTTCACCTCTGAGCATGATGCTTCTGGCTTGGAGAACTTTTGAACTAGCTAGCAACAAGTCTTCCCAATTATTCTGAGCAAGAGCACCAACTTCATTCATAATCCCCAGGGCAATTCTTTAGTTTAAAGGTCAGGCATGAAAGGCAAAAAAACAACCTATTTGTAAAAAAAAATAATAAATCAACAGTTATCTGTACACCAATATCAGAAGCCAAGGTAGGAACTGTGTGATATTCCAAAATTATGTCAGGAAAACCTTCAGAGCTGCCTCTTTTGTGAGTGGTACAGCTGCAAGTCAAAGTTCAACATTACACAAAGTGCTCTTTCACGCACAGGTTGTTCTAAAACAAGGGAGGTTGAAAGGTCTTTATTAATACAATAAAAAGCCTTCAAATGTATGTTAAAGTTTATTTGTTTTTTAAAAAAAGCACAAGTGAAATAATAGAAATTGTAAAGAAAACGAATGCTAGGAACCACCAGATACAGTCATTAGAGAACTATTATACAACATAGAAGATTTTCTTTAAAAAAACCCTGAATGGGTATTTAATATTAATCTTCATTCTCATTTCCTGCTTAACTTCTCTGTATAGCTTCATATTGCAAACTGAGGCCTGACAAGATAAAAGCTCTCTGGCAATAGTATTTTCATCTTGGACTACACCAAAAAGGATTGAGAACTATTTTGGTCAAATCTGTTAACATGGGAAATCTGAAGCCAAGAGGAAAAGTACAATTTCAAACAAAGAAGATACTTCATCTAAGTCAAGCCAATCATTTGAGGTTTCCTCCTTCCTCCTCCAAAAATCTCTAAAACAAGAGCTGTTTGCAAGTTTAAGTGGTGCCAAACACTTTATTTTCTATTAAAGCAAACATCCTCACTCACACTCACAAGAGCAGCTTCTTCTGCCTGCTTCAGCCAGCTCTTCCCTTGGTCTGCTCAATATCCCTCTACCGTAATGTCCTCTCCACCTTCTTCAGATGTTGTGCTGGTGCCATTACCACCACTTTCAGCTTCAAAAGACTTTCCAAATTCACCACTGTGAGTGACACAGCTTTGGCGAATAAAGCAACATTTTTTAAGCATTTCTGGAGGCTTCAGTACTGATGGCATATTTCACCTGAAATGTAAGGTCTCAATTTCAGGTTAAAAGAAATTGTTACAGCCCTGACACAGCCAAAGCTTTAGAAGTTTATCTGTCTTTTAGAGTTTCCAGAGCTGTTGCAAGGCAGCATCAAGGATGTGAGACAGCTCCTCTCCAGACCACCCCAAGAGCTGCGAAGCAAAGTGTACCATGAGAGGTGAAGCCTTTGCTCAAGGCTGGCTGCAGATAGTGCCACTGACCACAGCACCATGCATTTAAGGGACAGCTCAGTAACTGCTCTCACAGCACAGGATCAGATACTATTAAAAGTAGCTCTGGCTCCTTTGAGGAGCTCTGGCTGGGCTGCTTCTCGCTTCAAAGCAGTGAGCACATCACTTGACAGGCACTTCTCAACATCCTTCCTTCCTGGTTGGAGCCATAGGGTACCTAAAGCAGGATGGGCCAAAAAATTTCCCTAGGCTAGAAAAGGTGTGCAGTCATTTGTGTCTTCTACAAACCCACCAAAATAAAATAAAACAAATAAGCTTGGAGGGGTGGCCTTCTCCATTCCCATCAAAACATTCTTACATCTCAGCTGCCTTGTACAGTTTGCCATATTAAACTATGTCTCAATGCGAAGAACATCAACTAACTTTTGCTAAAAATTTAGGTTACTGGCTTAATCAAGTAGCACTTATTACTCACAGATACTCCAGAAAATTATAACGTGGAAAAAGCAACTTTCAGACATTCAAGACTTCCCTGAATCAGGAGAGGCTGAGCTGGAAAACCTGGGGTAACCTCTCCTCATATCACCTTGTCACAAATGGCTCCATTGGTGGTGTTTAAGTTGCGATGCCTTTAATACAAAAAAGGAGCTGCACTTTGGGAAGGACAGGAAGTTTAAAATTCACTTGCTGTCCTCTCATCTGTTGAAAAAATAGTTTCACTCAGACCATCTAATTCAAATCAGTCAATATTGCCAGGCAAGCTTTTTGATGGCTTTTTCAGATAAAAAACATTGATTCAAATTCATGGTATACAAGGAGTAAAGCTGGTCTGACAGTCATTTTCTGCAAGAAAATTTAGTTCTATCCATATCTAAAAGCTCTGCAAAACTGCTGCTGATTTCATACTTCAGTAAAAAGTCAGGATGTCAAAGGTTCTATTTTTTTCCATACAGGTGCCAATATTTTGAGTTAAAACCCTTGCTTTTGTAGCGAGATACCACTCAAAACAGAAGCAAAATGAGGTGACATGTTTTGATTGACTTGAAGTAATTTTATTTTTCAATTCCCCTGGTAAGAGTGCTGATATTGTTCAGTTTTGTTCGTGTTCCAAGTGAAAGAAAGTTCTGAAAATCCTTTACAAAATGTCATTGTTTTCCTGCGGCTGGTGGTAAGGAGAACAACGGGGTGCTTCTCCTTGGTGCAAACTCCCTTAAATTCAGGCCTGTTTCTAGTTTCAGGGCTAAAGGACATCTACCACAGACAGGTTTAACTTGACCACTCTCAAACTGAGAGGCAGCTCACCGGCCTGGAACCAAACCAGTGCTTGAGCACTTTAAGAAGTGAGACTGCCCCATAGTACAAAGCTAACAAGGCCCACACTCTCCTTAAGGAGCACTGTAAGCTTCTTGGATGTACCGAAACAACTTAAACCTTTCACCTTTCATCTGGACCTGTAACTTCGCAGTCTAGAAGTCAGGCACTAAAGGCAAAACCCATGAGGTCTAATGCTAGAAATCCCAATTCTTCTACACCTGTACATTTGTCACCTATTGAAATACAAAGCTTTTATTATTTTTTCCCTCAAGTATTGCTATCTTATCAAAAGCAGGTTAGGGTTTTTAAACCCTAAGAGCAAGCAGCTGTGATGCCAAGTGAGACCCTCAGCAGGCAGGCAGATGCAGCACTGGAGTTCCACCTCCTTCTGAGGCACTTTGCACTGGGTGGCCCTGGCAGGACTTTCCCCCCCGCACACCGGCTGCTGGGAGCATGGCTCTGAGGTGCACAGTGTGTTCAGCACAGCACAGCAAGCAGCTACATCCCTTGCTCAGGGGTGTGAGATCCACAGGGGTCACAACTGCCTTGGTAGCGAGGTCTCAGGATGCTCCACACTGAAGCATGCAAACTGTTTTGTGGGTTTTGCCGTAAGTAAATTGCTGACTTGCACGATACAGATCTGCAGGCCTTTTGTCACCAAAAGAATCCTTAATTGCTAGATTTCAATGAGACTGCTCAGGTGAGTAAGATTTGTAGGTCTGAGTCCTGGTTTTGGAGTAATGGGTCCAAATGACTTGCGAAGACATTTCTGTGGGAGCTGCAAGGGTGGGAAAGGGCCAGGAGTTACTGATTTTCTTCCTCGCGAAGGAAGGTCACTTTGACAGTACACACTGCCAGCAGCAGACCTGCCCATAAAGCAAATTACGAAGTGTGGCCTGTGACACAAACAAACATCATGATTATACATTCAAAGTAGTGCCCAAACTGAATTAAGCCCAACTTTACAGAACAAGTTTGAATCAAAATATTAACGCATGCCCCAGAGAGGAGGAGGAAGGGAAAACACATGCGTGCAACTCTTTCTCTCCCTGAAGTAAAAGCACTATAACACAGCAAGACAGCAAATTGAAGATGCTAGCTGAATAAAAGTAGTTGGGCATAAGCTGGCCAACAGCTCCAAACCTCCTTTAACACAACTAAATAAAAGATATTGTAGATGTATCATATCACAGTGTTAAATCATTGTGAAGGCACTGGATGGTTTTCACTCATCTTGCCATAATTTTTTTACACCATAAATTCAGTGCAGACCATACCATGTCCAGATTAGTATATTTGGGTTAGTTCAGCTAAGCCATAGGGCCAGTGACCACAGAGACCCTTTCTGTGTCAGACTCCACCTATGCGTTTCAGATGACACTATTCAGGCATTTTGTATAAAGTTATTGTGAAATCTAGTGCAGTATCTCAAAAATATCTAGTTTCTCAGTGATGCTTCACCTTAAATGAAATATAAATTTGCCAATGAGCCCTAATTTTTAAAGATATTTAAAATGAAAATTATTAATAAGCATCTTCTCTGTACCACCTTCATCACTTCTGCCTTACACTGACTCCCATGCCCATATGCCAAAGTTGTTTATCCTTCACTGAAGACAGGTATTTATTCAACATCAAAACAATTTCCAGTGAAGCCTGTTCAAGGTACTGTACAGGGAACTGGTATTTCACGCCACTACATCTTCCACCAGCAGGCAACACAGAATTTCTGAAACAGCATGCCTAAACCACAAAACACAACTAGCAGTGGCCTACCATTAGACAACCTCATATTGGAAATTTGCATTTTTTGCCAAAGATGAGCCATGCAGATGAGGAAGTCATTTGTTAGAGGTGGAGAAGAAGCAGGCTTATGGGCATCCTCTAAGAAGCACCTGAAAGTTACAATAAACTACGAGAAATCTACAGCCTACTACCAAGAAAATACAAATGTTGAAGACATTAATTAGGTTCTTTTTCATTGAAGTCACAGCTTAGAGGGGTAAAAAAAGCCTCAAGAAGGAATCCATTGTTTTTGCCAAGATACCCTTCATAAAATTGTTCATTAAAAATTGTGAAAAGTCACAGATCTACCAACACTCATCAAGTGTTACCAGTTTTCTGAGCATATACTCAGGTGCTGAAAACTCCTGTATCACTGGGGGAATGTAACAACCTTTCCACTTTACTGATACCAAGTAAATGCTCAACTGCAAAAATGAACTTGTGTCCCACTGGGTCAAGCAGTGGCTGCAATGGATGTAACTGAGAAGCTGGAGATGCTGCCTTCCCTACCCTTCCCACTCTGGTATTTTTCTTCTGGCCTCCTTTGTTCACTTAACAGAACAGAACTTTGTTTGAAGTGTGTTTTTACTCCTTTGCTGCATGACAAACCCACACAGTCAGAAGACAGACTTATAAAAACCACAGATCTCCAGCAGGGAGCTGGACGGTGGGTATAACATTGGACACAGCTCTCCATTCATCATGCACATTCTCTGGATTTCAAGTTGACAGCGTCCCTTTAGCTTACTGTTCCTCCTCATGGGAGATCAGACAAGTCAACCCTAACAAAAACACTTCCTCCACCAGTATATAAACAGATCTTCACCTGCAATTGTTCTAAGCTTTGGACACAGAAGGCTAGTTAAAAACATATCAAGACCAAAAAAAAAACCAAAAAAACAGGGTGTGTGGGGAGGAGATACTGGAAAGTGTTACAGCTGCAGGGATGGTGGAAGGAAGGATGTGGGAGTTAAGGAGGTTGTATACAAGGAGGAAAATGACAAAGTCTCAAAGGCGTTCCCAGTCCTGTGCATGCATTTCAAAAGCCAAGTCCATTCCCATTTGTTATTTAGCATTTTAAGAATCCGAGTGTATCAGAATGATTGATGAACAACTGCAGAGAATGGCTTTCCACTCAGCCTAAACCCTCTCCTCCAGCACCAACTCAGCCCTGCCCTTCCTGTCACCACTGAATGGACCAAAACATCATCCTCTTGTTTTCACAAAGTGACCCCCTTCCCTCCCTGGCCCTCCCCTGATGCTCACGCACACGCAAGACCCACACAGAGCAGAAACAAGGCGAGTTCCCGAGGAAGCAGAGACCAAACCGAGCATTATTAAGGAGGTCGGGTGACACGTACATTGTAGCTCTGCAGACGCAGCAAAATGCTGGCACCCATGGTGTGGCGTTTGGTATCTCTCGCTAATCTGAAATGTGGCTGGAAAGGAACTGGCACCATCTCAGCGGCCTCATCTGGGGAGGAACAGAGAGGCTCTAGGGGAAAGACAAGAAACAAGCCTCTTTTCACATCCTACCACCCTTGGGCATTTTGTGCGTCCCTTCTTTCTTCCCTGAAAGAGGCCTTTGTCACAGACGCGCAAATCCTATACGATTTATTTCAGAGGGAGAGAAGGTCTTTTTATTTATTCCCTCCCCTCCTCCCCTTTTTCGCAGCTCCGAGGCAACAAACACAGCCCTGTACTGCGCCCCCTCCCCTCTCCCCGGCCGGCTGCCGCGGGGGGG
>NW_010201515.1:0-427 GCF_000695765.1 Mesitornis unicolor
TCCACTTTTTCCCAAAAAAAATCCACCTTTTAGACCAAAAAGTCCACTTTTCCCAAAAAAAATCTGCTTTTTTGCTCCTAAAATCCACCTTTTATCCCCCAAAATCCACTTTTTGGACCCCAAAATCCACTTTTTTGCCCTCCAAATCCACATTTCAGACCCAAAAATCCACTTTTTGGACCCAAAAATCACATCTTTGCTCACAATTACCCCTAAAATTCTGCTTTTTAGACCCAAACATCCACTCTTTTCCCCAAAAAATCCACTTTTTTGCTCCTAAAATGCACTTTATTGCCCACTAAATCCACATTTCAGACCCAAAAATCACTTCTTTGCTCCCAAAATTCCCTTTTTTCCCCAAAAAATACACCTTTTGGACCCCAAAATCCACTTTTTAGACCCAAAAATCACTTCTTTGCTCCCAAAA
>NW_010201516.1:0-7900 GCF_000695765.1 Mesitornis unicolor
TGAGGCTGCACCTCTAGTACTGTGTTCAGTTTTGGGCCCCCTCACTAAAAGAAGGACATTGAGGCACTAGAGCGTATCCAGAGAAGGGGTGATGAGGGGTCTGGAGAACAAGTCTTATGAGGAGCAGCTGAGGAAGTTGGGGTTGTTTAGTTTTTAGAAAAGGAGACTGAGAAGAGACCTTATCGTTCTCTACAACTACCTGAAAGGAGGTAGAGTTGGTCTCTTCTCCAAGTCAGTAGTGATAGGATGAGAGGAAATTGCTTCAAGCTGTGCCAGGGGAGGGTTAAATTGGGTATTAAGAAAAATGTCTTTACTGAAAGAGTGGTCAAACACTGGAACAGGCAGCCCAGGGAGGTGGTGGAGTCACCATCGCTGGAGGCATTCAGAAAACATGTAGATGTGGCACTTCAGGACATGATGTAGTGGGCATGGTGGTGACAGTTGGACTTGATCTTACAGGTCCTTTCCAACCTTAATGATTCTATGTTTCTACCTAGTGACTAAATTATCACCTTGAACACAAATGAAATTTATATGCCTACGAATTTGCCCACTCATGCGGGAACCAATACACTGTAACTGAAGTTTCAATAAAGAATATGTGACTCAGTCACATTGAACATAAGCTGGTGTTTGTGTCTTAGCTTGCACAGCAGGGGAATACGCTTACTAAATATGTTTGTGAGTTAGGTGAGATATCATCAGGATATGAAATTACATATTCTAGGGCTGAAAATATGCCCCAAAAATAATTCAGAAAGACATGCTATTATAGAATAGCAGGAACTGATGTAGATAAAGTGTAGACAAAAAAAGCCAAACAAAGTAAAAGTATGGAAATACTCTAGGACAGGGCAGATTCTCAGAAAGGAGGTAAATAATGCCATTAAGCAAAAGGTATTTAGCATGATTCAGTGTCTGACAAGGAATATTATTACATGTTAATAAGCTTAAGGAAAGGTAAAAGCCTTGGTGTAAAACTTAAGTGTTTGTGCATCCTGTAACATGATTACTCAAAGGTCCTTCATATGGTTATTTCTGCAGTCCAGATATAACATGTTAGAGTGACACTCCTAAATGTGTAATTTGATCCATAAATTCTGCACTGAATACCAGATGTGCTAAGTGCCCATAATAGATCCATTTGGTCCTTATGACTTGCCCTACCAAAATACAGGGCATCCAGGGGCTGTTTTAGTGTGTCGTGCTGCCAGCTAAAATCCCACTGCTTAGAAAAGATGGTATCACGTTCTTAGTTGTATGGTCACTCTTGTTACTATAGAAGAGAACCCAACCAGATCATACGCTACAGTAAGGGTTGACATGACCTACTTAGCTGCAGCTGAGGCCACTGGATAGATGAGGATATGTTAGTGACTTTCCACATTTGGGAATATTACAGAGGAGTATCTGGAATTTCAGCAATCCAAGAGAGCATTATCCAAGGCAGAATCACATAACAGCAATACGGCTGAGTAAAACAACATAGACTAAAACTGCCAAGGTTTTGTCTTTTCATATGGATGATGCTGTCACAGACTCTCTGGCAACTTTGATTTACATGTTGTTTTATCAGAGCCCGACAGATGGAGATCCTTCTCTGCTTCTCCTATGTTGCCTTTTAAAAAGCAATTTTAGTTCATTTACGCAATAAAAATACATAAAAATCATAGCTGCAAGATCATACTGAGAGTTTTCCTTGAGTGCTTTCACCCAGAATACTGCAGGGTGTTATTTGTAAGGCTGGTATCTAATCCAGATATTTAAGATATCAAATGTCACAACTTTTCGTCCATACTTTGCTTTTCCATTTAAAGAAAAAAAAATAATTTTTTGCTACTTCTGCTAGTTCTAAATGAGATAACTGCTTCTGCCTCTATAAACAAGATAGTTATAAGCAAATTACCAAGAAGCAGATGTGAAATCTCTTTCCGCCTTGTGGCTTATCCTCTCTCCATTACTGTTAATTATCATGGCAGCTGCGTGGACCTCTGTTTTGGCCTCAGATTAATTTGGCCTGTGAGTTCTCTTCTTCAGGAGAAATATCAAGCTAATTTCTAGGAGAGAAGTTTGAAGCTGTGTAGTTTGGGATACTTCATACATTTCAAAATCTCCACTTTGGAATCACATTTGTCCTGGCGCATGAGGAGAAGCCAAGAGATCTTGAATTTTATATCACCGTTTCCTTGAGCCTCTGGCATGATAATGTAATAATGTAGTTCTGAATCTGGCTCATCAGATGCATTTTGTACAGTGGTAGTATGCATAAATGCAAAATCCCAAAAATGTAGAGGTATGTAACTCAGCAGAATTTTAACCTTCTATTTTATGGCTTTTCTGTGCCAAACATTCGAATTCTGATGAGGGGCATCTCATGATAAACTTTTAATTTGAAATAATCGACACTGAGACACATTAAAAATCTACATAGATACTAAGCATCTAAAGCTTTTAGTATCTTTGCCACTACCACTTCTTGATTTTTTTGAAAACAGAAGGAAACCTGGTACTTTCCATCTCATTGTGGTGGCACAGCAGGAAAAACGGATTTTCTCACAAATTGTGAACTATGATAAATCGCTTTTATAGAGGAAGCATCTTTAGGCTGCTAAATTACTTAGTAGGTTTTTACATGTTGAAAGGTGTTCTTTAAGCACATATTACTGCAGCTTAGGCTGTTGGGAAAAATTGTAGAAAATTTGTTGTTCTGAAAAGGAGGTGGTGTATTCAGTGAGAAGTCCTATGAAGTAAAGTCAATAGAATGCTCCACTGTCCAATTGAGAAAAAGTATTAGAAGATGAATTTAAAGAGCAGAAATCTCAGGGTCTCTGTTTAAATGTATTTGAGGCTCTAGATGTATGATCTTGTTGTGCAGCTATGGATATAACAGAATGCCTCTCTCCAGGGAAAAAGAGTGCAGGATGACGGTTCACTCATTTTGGGACAGTGGGTATGACATATGATGGAATATGTCCCTACCTGCTGATTCATATCAACCAATAACTTTATTGTCATTAGCAATGGTCCAGTCAGATCTTTTCATCACACTTCTCATTCAGTGACCTGTAAAATCAGGAATTGTCATAAAAATATGACCAAATGCACACTACAGTTGACAGTATTCATTTCAAGCTGAAAATAAAAGGTGAATTTCATCTTGTAATAAGTGTTTGAAAGGGTGCTTTTGTGAAAAGTGATATGCAAATATGATTGAGGTTGGTAATTTGCTATAAATGCTTATCTTCTGGGAAACTGAACTGGACAAGTAACCAGAATGCTAAAGGCTGTTCCCCTCTGACCTCCCTAAAAGGTTATAAAACATCAGTATTCTGAGATATGAAGTGCTGATATTTCTGGCTTTCATGAAGATTAGTTGATTTAATTATATTTATTTTATTGATTGAAGTAAATTGAGTTGATTTAATTATATTTAATTATAGTACTCAGTTTCTTTTTCAGAGTGCTTTTGATTTATTAACAATTGTTGAAATTATTTGTCATACTCAAGATGAAATTTTATCCACAGAGGTGAGTGGCAGTAGCGCCATGGATTTCAAACAAATTGGTCTGCTCTGTATTAGACCCTCCTGTAAGCAGGAATTACATTGTATTAAAACAAGAAATCAATAAGCCAAATTTTCAGTGAAAGGGTGAAGTATTTAAGTCAGATCTTTGTTCATTAATATGTTAACAGCACAGATGGCTTTGAAATAAGAAGTTTGCTCAGTTAAGGATTCAAAAGCCAGGAAATGGCAAATCTTGGTCTTGTGGATGTGTAGCATCACCGTTACCAATTAGATTAATGAATACTGTTTCCCAGATCATGCCATATGTTATTTGACTGGCTAATTTATTCATTAGACTGTGTTTTCCAGGCTTTCTTCTTTGTATAATTTGAAATCCATGGTTACATACAAAAATATCTATGTAACATATAGAATTCTAATAATGTAAGAAAACACATCTTTCTTACAGGGAAAAATATAGCTTATCTCTAGAGATATCTTTCATAAATTTTTGTGTTTCCCAAATATTTTATAATGAAGCTACATATGTGCTATACTTGAGTTTTTTACATCTTGTTTAGAGAATGACTCTGTGATAAAAGAAAATTACTCAGATTAAGTTATGAAGATTGACACTTGATGTGTGTGAAGTGTATTCGTTTTGATAATCCTCTCTTTATTCCTGCAGTCCTACACTAGTGTCTTTTGTCATCTCCAGTATCTTAGAGAGTAGAGAAAAAAGGTGGGAATAATTACTTTGCTAATGAAGTATAATTTTACGGTACTAGATTTTCATTGTTATCTAAACTTCCTGAAGTGTGTGTCCCTCTCCCCACAACCCTTTTCAGAGCAGAATTAAGTAGCAGATAGGCACTAATGATCATATTACAGTAAATTGTATTGGACTGTGGAAAGGAGGAATTGTAAGAAGCAAAAGAGACATTGATTCTATTACATTTTACCCATGTTCTACAGTAATTTTAACGCCACACTGATAACAGCAAGGGGTAAATATACTCTGTATATAATGGATGACTGCTTTTCCCAGTTCTATTATGGTATCGGTGCTGGTTCTTTGATGCTTGCAATTCTAGTTTGTTTAGGGGTTTTTTGAGGAGGTCTAAAACAAAGCCAGAACTCAGGTTTTCTTGCTCAGTAGTTTAGAAAATTCTAAACTATGCATGATTTGAAGCCACAGCCACCTTATTTGGAAGAAGAATCACACTGCTGCTTTAGGTATGTTCATGGCTGTGATTAAAAGCTTTTTACATATGCATCCATCTCCTTTAGCTGTTCTGCTGCCTCTGTTTGAGAGTAACAATGCTATCAAAGTGACAAAAGGCTAGGTCGTACTCCTAAGGGAAGTAATTATAGCAGCACAGAGCAGAAGGTAAAATTATCATTTGTTTGCTTTTTTATAATGCAGTACCAAATATTTATCATAGTGTTAGTATAAAAAGCTATAAACTCTATGTAGATTTTAGAATATATCAATAAATAAACTCATACTGCAATGAAAAGGTAAGTTTTCATGAGACCCAAAAGAAATATGTTCTAACAATGGTTTAGTCACAGAACAATATTCAGGATGCAGTATTCTGCTGTCTTGCTTTTTACAGAAAAATTGATATCTTTATGTGAATATTCCTACAAGTTTGAATAGACTGTTCTCAGGCTAAACTCTAACTGTCAGGGTTTACCCTATCAGAAGGGAGATGTCCCATGTATGCCAAAGGTAGGCAATGCTTTTTGTGTTTTGAAAAAAGGTATCTGAAAGATGGCCTCAAAATCTGTATGTGTAAAGAAATCTCTTTTGCTAATCTGCAGTTATCTGGGATAGTCTGGACTGTGGCAGTAACAAGTTTGATCTTCCATGCAAATGAGAAAAGTGCACCATATGTGCTCCACAAGAGACAGCAATGGTTTTGTACCTCTTTTTCCTTATTTTCTGTACTGCCCTTCATGCAGTATACACCCCCACAGCAATTATTCCAGTCCTTGAATGTGCCAGCTGCAGGTAGTTACATGTTTTTTCCGCTCATAAACATCATATTTCAAACAATGCTCTCGTCAGTCTTATCAACTTGCAACTTAATGAGTACAGTGATTATACTTCTTTGAACAGGTATAGCCACAGGAAAGACCCAGACCTTGGTCAAATCTAAATGGGCAGGCAATAGGACAGGTTGTTCAGTATGTGATCTGACACATTTGCATTGCCTGAGCAACGTGCAGGCTTGGTGCCCAAGTGGCGTGGGAGAGCAGCCCAAGACTTACCTGTCCATGTGATGAGGATGTGTCCTCCTGTGGAACAGGGTAGTAGTGATTAGCTCTCTGGTGGCTGCCCTCTATCCTGTAATGCAGCACTTCAGTGGGGGAAAAGGTTTGTATTCCCAGATTCAGTAAGAGGAAGGTTCATATACAACATTGTGACCCATTTGTTGAAGTATATTATTGTTCGATAAATTAACGTCTGATGAAATCTTAAGTAAACATTCATGCCCGCTATTCGTGAGTCATGCTCATACACTGGAACTGAAAAACAAAAAAAAGATTTAATTTCATTTTGCCTGCACAAGCATATTTTTAGTAACTTTGTCAATACAATTAAGATATTTCAGAGTAAGTGCTGTAAGCACTGGTAGATTCCAGGTTGTACTCCCAGTTGGGGCAGCACTGGTTTAAAAAGGAAAGCAAGAATCAGGCAGTTCTGGACTGGTAAATGAAAGTGATCAGTCTGAGGAAGTAGATAGGCTCTCAAATCAGACTAATATATCTGTGAGTTAATAACACATTAGTCAGATCAGCATGCCCCATAATCACTGCTGTTGATCCATTTTTCTGCCTTACACAGTAAATTGATTTTAACCAAGGATTCATCAAAGACAAAACTTTCATAAGAAAGTAAATTCAGAAAAAAACTAAGAAAACCAATCATGCTGCTTTCTTCTTTAGCCCCAGTGGATAATTTATCCTTAAAACTATGCTGCTGTTGTTAATCCTGGCAGTGAATTAATTCTTGGTGTTGCAATTTAAAATATTCTTCAAATGTCACCCTGTGTTTCCCCAGTATTTCCTACTGCTGGTAATTGATTATGTAAAGTATTGCAAGAAAAAAGGCTGGTGCTGTAGAGATTGAAGGTGACTGAGTTTACTGCCAAGAGCCTGCAAAAGCATCAGCTTCTGGGTTTTTTTTCTCTAGTGGTGCATTTTTTGGGTTTTCCATAGCAAGAGAGGAATTCCTTCTCCTTTGGTCAGACAGGTGTTTATAAACACTCACCTCCCCTGTCTCAAAGGACCACTGCAGCAGATGGAAAATCATCTTTAATCCTGGAAAATGGGAAATACATTGAGCAAATGCAGTTTGCTCAATAAAGGGAAAAAATAAATGGGCAACTACATTATATTTAGAATGTGTTAAAGGTACAGCTTAGATCAATTTCAAATTCTGGCACTTACTTGCTTTGGAACTAGATCATCATCGTTTTTCTTCAGTTCATACAGTTTAGTTGCATTGTCAGAGTTTCCGTGGTGTAAGGATAAAAGATGTACAGAAAGTTAATGAATTTCTCAGAGCAATTGGAAGTCATTTTTTTGCGGCTTGTTTTTCTGTGGCTAGAGCAAAGGACAGAGTAGAGAGGAGACATCCTATTGCTGCTCCTGCAAAACTGCTAGATTAATTAGTCTTGAAACCTGCTGCCAATTGCTTGTTCATTTGTTAACTAGAACAATCCATTCTTCATTCAGTCTGAAAATGGAGGTGTGGCAACTGGAAGATTTGCATCTCTGTTTTGATTACCAAGAATGCTGATCAAAGCCTTGTAAGAATAAATTGGTGACACTTGCTACAGGTAATTTCTTCTTTCAGCTATAAAATCCCCTTCTGGGACAAAAGCAAGCTGGAGAGATACACCTGTAAAACTTCGCATTTGTGTGCATAATGTTTTTGTGGAAGCGTACATAGCCTAGAGTATATTGGCATGGTTATGTTTAATAATGAAAAATAAGCCTTGTTTGGATGTACAAAAGCCTGCAGAAGTGTGTTGTAACATAGATGGAGTTATGATAATGACGAGTAGGAAAACTGCACATTTCTCCTCAAAGATGCCTATATTCACAGCTTGTGTTACCACATTTGTATGCAAAAAATCTCATCAAAGTGCTCATGGCAGTGGCTTTCAGGTTTGTTATGAGCAGAGACAAGGTGAACAGAGCAAACACCCTTCTCCTTCGACCCCCTAATTTTAGCATTAATAAATTAAAAAGATGTGTCCCCGTTGTTAAACACTATCTGAGAGAACTCATAAGCCACATATTATTTGCCCAATGTATTCACTGGCTGACTCTGAGTATTGTGCGGGTTCAGAAATCACAGAATCACAGAATCGCTCGGT
>NW_010201517.1:0-10008 GCF_000695765.1 Mesitornis unicolor
CCCCCCCTTTTAAGAATAGATTAGGTGGCTGAATTTCCAGAGGATTTGGTAATGATTTAGTTTGACTGGCCTCTGTTTCTTGTACTTTCTTGTTAAAGCAATTGAATCTCATGGCCTGCAACAGTTTTCCTGGGATAACTTTGAACTCTCAAACTCTTCATTTAACATTTTCCATTTGACAGGTGACACAGAACTGCATTGCTTTATCCTGTTGCTTCGGTGACTGTAATCACAGAACAACCATACCATAATTTCTGAAATACTGGCAAACCTTATCTTGGGATAGAAAATTTCTGAATGGGAAAGAATCAACTCTATGATTTACTCTGCTTAAGATCTCTTTCTAAAATAAATAACTTTTTTTCTTTTGCCTCACAGCTGCCAGTGCTTGGAGGAGAGGAAGAGACAGAAACCTGATGGTGTAAACACAATTTCTCCCCTACCCCCAATTCATATTTATATGGTGACGGTGAAAATAGGAGATTTTGCAAGATCATTATAATTCTGCTCAGCTCCTCATGATACAGAGCTCTGAATAATATTGTGTCATCAGTATCATTGTCAGAGGTTTGAGGGTTGACTGTCTTAAGAGCTGAAAGACCAGTGGTGGTGATGAGTAACGCTGAGACACAAGACCCTTTCGGTGAAAGTTCAGTTTCCTAGTTTAGAAACGGCAGAACATTGTTGCTTTTCTTACAGTTCAGCCTCCTTCCTTTCCTTTGTCTTACACATCCCAGTTAAGGTTATGTAGCCTTAAGATTATTTAGCAAATATTATTAGACTGGCAAATCATAAAACCGTAACACTTCTTGTGTGAGTGGCTTGAAGGCTGCTGCTCATGCCAGATGCCTTCTGTTCAGGCCAAGTGGAGGCAAAAATCATGTTCCGCTTCAACTGTAAGTGAAGAGTTGTTCTTGCCCTTTCACTTGTTACAAACTCTGTGCAGTCAAGGTTTGCTCATGATCAGTTTTCTGTTGGTTCAGCTGAAGCTAAAGTCATGTTTGTCTCTTTAAATTAGCCTGTATGGGGGAGCTTTTGGAGCTTGCATGCTTCAGAATTCAAAGTCAATCTGTTTACCCAAATTTCAGGCTATAAAATGACTATAAAACATTTGAAAATGCTAATGTGTGAAAGCCCTTGCTTTTTGGACAGCTAATTTTAGTGGTGGTTAAAAGACTGAAGATTAGAGATTAACAGCCAAAGCCTAATCTTTACATCAGTGAAATGCAGGAAAATGCCAAAAGTATACTTTGGAGTTTACAAGGGTATAGTCAATTTGACACCATTGTGCATGTTTCATGTTTTTTTCCCCTCAAACATAATACAATGCACTAAAAAGACAACCCTTCTCAGATGTAAGCATGATATAGTCAACTCAGGAGTTGTATCAGACTTGGGCATTGAAAGGATCAAGGCTGAAAGAGTCGCTGAGAGCAGAAAATGTTGCCTTTCTCTCTCAAGCTCCATAGTAACTGCACTATTCAGACAGGCAGTTAAAAGGAGGCAGATTTTTTTTCAGTATTCCCCTGACTCTGTTCTACCCAAGCAGGAGTATATATTTCCCCCCAGTATGTTTCTCAATTTGCTTATAACAGTGGTTCAAGTGGATGGTGATGGAGATATTAATTGAAGGCCGACAGAAATACCAAATGCGCTTCAAAGATGTTGGCAGCATTGCTCCATTCAGAAGGGTGTGATGTGCTTACTCTGAAAGAGGCCATGGCCAGGAGCCGCTGTGCAAGCATCTGTGTTGCCCCTGGGGGCTGTGCACTGCTGATTACCAATTTTTCTATGGGGCTCAGGTGGGGAAAGTGGAGAAATCACACCGCTGATGGTCACTTCTTCCAGGTACCTTTGAATAGAGGGAAGTAACCTGTCTAGTGAGGGGTTCTCAGGCTGGAGCTGCACATTCTGGTACTCCCTTCTGTGCAACTGTGATGGAAATGAAATCATGCATTCAACCTCATTGCCCTAATTATGATCTAGCCTGGGCCAAGAGTGCAACCTTAATTCAAGCGAAGTCATGTGGGTATACAAAATACCTGGTTCCTCTCAGTAAGCAAAGTCCAGCTCTTCAAACATGTTCTTACTCTGCTTATTAAGACAGCACCGTTTTCAGCCAGGGAACAGAAATGGCACTGTGAGATGAGGGTGGAAAATTACACACTACTAATAAGGAAAGGTGATTGAAGAGATCAGACAGATTAATTTTTATGAAAACTGATCTTTGTTTGCATGAAGCAGTGAAGCAACTATGAATGAACATTGTTCCAGATATCAGTCTGATAATGAAATATGAAAAGATACTAAAATTCATCTATTAATCTTTTAATAATAGCATCATAATCATGCATAGCAACTCTCCCACCGCTTCCTTTGTGAAGAATATTTACTGATATCAGTTTTGACACTTTCCATCTTTGTTCTTTATAGGCCATTTAAAACCCAAGACTTTCAAATTTGATCAATTGTGGTAGATTACATGGACAGGTACTCAGAAGCAAACAGAAAATAGGATTTTATGCCCTGATACATATACATCACATAGTTTTCTGAAGACCTGGGATACCTAGAAGGAAATAGAGATTTTTAGATAATGAGGTCTTTAGGTTTATAAAATGCTTGTGGATGTGTAATGTTCTCTTTTTTTCGTAATTATTTTGTATTTCCCCCTCTTGCTTGCCTGCCAAAAGAAATTGGATCAGATGTCTGGTTTTGTGTTATTTGAATTATTTTATTATCCACCAAAGAGGCATTTGGCAGGATGGGTAAGCAGAAAAATAATGAAATGAGTTGGAAAAGTTTAATAAATATAAATAAAACTTGAAAACAACAGCTAAAGGTTTTTGGTCCTTGGACGACCCTTTGATTGCTTCCATTTTTCACTCCTGTGTGAAGGTATGCATTGCAGCAAATAGAGTGGGAAAGGGGGTGAGCGGAATAAAAAGTGGCATAAATAAAAAGAGAGAATCAGAAAAAAGGTAAAACTGGTCTTGGGCACTCGAGTGAAGAAACACCTTTTTGCTGTAACTCATATTTGGCAAATGTATCTGTTGAAGAACAGGTACTTGGCTGAGTTATTTTCTCCTACTTTTGAAAACTTGCAGATTTTGAAGCTGAATAAAAAATGTGATCCAGATCTGTTTCTCATGGGTGCTCCTTTCCACGTGAGACCTGACACACCACTACCCCAGGTGGAAGTTGTGGCTGTGAGGGAGTCTCCAGCTGCTGGGCCACACAGACATGCACTGGCTGTATTTTGAGAACGTTTGGCTGCCTAATTAGATTTTAAGGTGTAGAACTTACCCTTAAGTTGAAGATCCACTACATTACCCTGGAAAGATAGTATTTATGAAGAGAAACACTTTATAAGGCCATACCAAAGCAAAATTGTGCTAACAATCTCAAGAGGAAGACAGTCAGAGAAAAATTAGTAGTGTTACTAGGAAATCCCAGCCAGAGAGACAAGATGTTGGGTGATACTTGATTCAGGACTCTCCTTTTTTCCAGAAGCACACTTCTGAGAAACCCTTACTGTAGTGTCTCCTATTTCTATTGGAAACATCTGCTTTTTATGTCTTAGCTTAATGGTGTAAATATGGGCGTATTTCTAGAGTGACTGGGATTCTGTTAGTAGCTTTCATAATTTCTCTTGAACAAGAAAAAAACATCTTACAAAATTCCTATTACTTGTAACTGTGGTTAGAAACCCAAATCTTACGACATGAAAGTTGCATGTTTGCATTTCAGATATATGCTAATGGTTCCACTGTCTGGCTGCCAGAAGAAAAGTAAATTTCTGCTGGTCCTGATGCCTTGGGTCTTCCAGGTTGGTGTACCCCTGTTCCTTCCCTCCAAAAGAGCCATTGCCTAGGGGCCAGCAAATGTTTGTTTTTCAACAAGATTTTGTTGTTAATTATATTTACATTACTGAGAGTTTGCACTGTTTTGGGTTTGTTGTTTTACTTTTCCTTCTTCAGAAGACTGACCTATCTTTTCCTTGTGCAGTTTTGCCCCACAAAAACAATCCTTATTTTTGCAGGAATACAGGTGAATCCAGGATTCTGACTGGAAGATTAAAATAAATGCAATTTAATAATCACCAGATAGAGGGTGACCTTCAAACAGAAGGTGCAAAAGTTTAAGTTTTCCATCAATGCTTTTTGCAGACATGAAACCAAGACCATCCACAGGCAAACTCATTTTGCTCCCTCTATTCTTAAGGAAAAGCTGATCTGATATTTTGTAAGAGCAACACATATTGACAAACAGAGACCACAATCTTTTTTATTAATGTCTGCAAGGTTGTAGTGTGAAAATTGGTCTCAGCCTTCAGCGTGCTGCAAATGTATTCCTGCATAGCAAGACTGAAATTGTAGTAATTCTGTTTTCTATTATGTTGTAAATTGACCTTCTACAATAAAAAGGCAGCACAAGGCGACAGCTTGGATAATACTGCAGTTGCTTCTTGAATTTCTCGGGGACTCGATGCTTCCCACCTTTGGACTTTGTGAATTCTGCACCTAATAAAGAAATAATAAATACTTTGCACAGCTAAAGTTCAGGGTAGTTTAGATCAAAACCAAAAGGGAACTGTGACAAACTGTAGCTGAATTTTAAATGAATATAAGACTATTATAACCACTGATGTCTTGAATCCTATGTTCTATATTAAGGTCATGATAATGGCTTAGTGTTTTATGAGCCTTTGTAGTCTTATCGGCACCATCTCTTTAATCTTAACTTTGCCTCAAGCCAAAATAAATCTCAGTGTTGTAAACTGTGTTGTAACATAACTGCCTTGTTCCGGAATGATCATTTTTTCTAAATGTCACTAATGTCTTGCTGTGGCAAAACAAGAAAGGAAATCTTACTCTTTCTCTAGAAATGGTAAATCTGGAACTATTGTAGCATTTCTGTGTGAACAGAATTTTTATTTTTGAGTATTTTATCCCCAGCATTTTAAGCTGGTTTTGTTGTTTTCATCATTGCATAACTCAGGTTAAAAAGACCAAGAAAGCTGAGTGCCATCTTCAGTGGTGTTCTTTGTGCACATCTTGTTTGAGCACCTGCCATATCCCCAGATGTAACTGAATAAATCAAGATTGGACCTCATGAGTGTCCGAACATTTGAAAAAGTAACGCCTCAGTCAGGTGGAGGAATAGAAAGCAGCAAGTAGGGTATGGAATTTATTCAGTAAATGTCATAGCTCTGTACTTTTGTTGCCTGAGTCAAGAAGACATCAGACAGTTCCAATGCAAAACACAGAGTATCAAGGATTTATCAGAGGAGCGCTTCTATAGGTGATGTCTCTAATTTGCCTTAGTATTGTCCTGCTATAGTTTTTTTCCACATCCTTGTTTTTGGTACTTTGTTGTTAGGTTTCTTGCATTGCCAGGTATGTATTCAGCATCTGTTCCTTTTTTCAGGATCTTAAAAACTGGGATAGCTCTTGGAAATGCAGATAAACTTCTTCACAGTTAACTGTGACTGAATTTGTAACCTCATGCAGTATCTTTTGATAAGATATAGGGTATGTCCTGGATTATTTTGCACATCATCTGATTTCCATGTTGCCACTAGTCCCTGGAAAAAGCTGGTAACAAAGTGTGTGGATAGATAGGGATAATTTGTTGCCAAAGTCAAAGAAACAGTCAATGTTTAATAGCTGATTTAGTGCTTAGGACTGTCATAGATGAATACCATAGACAGAATGCATCTTTGGAGTCTGTTTTTTTATAAATAATAATTTTATATTCCACCACTCTCATATTCTGAATGCTTTATTGAGCCAGTAAAATTACAAGGATGGCAATAAAATTACATAGAATTGTATTGAATTTCTTCCTGTTTTAACCATACAGGCACAAAGAATGTGAACCTGAACAAACATGACAAAAAAGATTAATTCCTTCTGATGCAAACTGTGTTGCATTATCATGGGGAGTGACTGAGAGATGGGTTTATAGCACCTGCATGTCTGTAGTTAGGAGAGGTAGGGAAGAAAGGATACATATGCTTTGCCTGGGGTTGCTCTTGAGAAATCAGGTGCTTGTTTGACTAGTGAGCATGGTAGGCTTGCGTTCCCCCATAGACAGTAATAGGTAGAAGGACTGAGGTAAGTGTGTGTTTGCCTGATCTTATCCCAACTCCACCCCTGTGCTGTGACATTAGTATGTACAGAAAATGGCATCCACAGCTATTTCTGTCTCCTTGGAACCCCAAAATTTCCATGTGTGACTCCTATATTGTGCAGCATTTTATTACTTTGGTGACTTGCTTGAAGGATGCTGGTGGTCAGTAGCAGTACCACAGGCCCTGAATGTTTGCCCATAAAAGAGAGACTGTTAAGAACAGCTCAATAAGATAGGATTGCTTTTACTTTCACTTTAGCCATCTAGAAGTCATGTGAAGAAGGACTTGGGGATACTGGTGGATGAAAAATTGGACATTAGCCATCAATGTGTGCTTGCAGCCCAGAAAGGCATTTGTATCCTAGGATACATAACAAGTAGTGTGGAGAGCAGGTCAAGGAAGGTGATTCTTCCCCTCTACTCTCCTCTCGTGAGACCCCACTCGGAGTACTGTGCCCAGTTCTGGAGTCCTCAGAAGAGAAGGACATGGAGCTGTTGGAGTGAGTCCAGAGGAGGGCCATGAAGATGATCAGGGGCTGGAGAACCTCTCCTAGTGAGATGAATTTCTTTGAGCTCATGTGGTACCCAAATATCAAGATTCCTAACCTATCCAAGTTGTTTTAAATAGTTTTCAATGCTTGATTTTGATAAGACTATCAGCAGTCTCTTGTGTTGTTAAATGCTAGTTGGATTTGATCAATGCCTTTATTTTGTCGTTATCAACCTTGATTGGCCTTCCTGAGTGTGGTGCATCTTTATCCTCAAAATCTCTGGACCAAAATTTAGCAAACCAAATCTGGCACTGCCGTAGTTTTAAAGCCTCTTCACTATACACATCACATAACTTTTTATGAGCTTGCAGGGTGATGGGTTTTTTTTGGAAGTAATAGAGCAAAAGATGATGATAAAGTTGTTTTTTATTTTTCATTTTTAAATCAACACCAAATAAATGTTAATGAAATAATGCACTTTCCTTTTCTAAAACAAGCTTGAACTGTCAGCTGTCAAGTTAAATAATGAGTTTGTGGTTTAAAATGCAGTTAGTTACATTTCAAGGCAAGTACGTCCATCTATTAAAATAAAACGCAATTACTTTTTGGCCAACCCAATACTTGCACAGATGTTGGCAGAGAGAACACTTGGCACTTGCTTTTGCATGTGTTCATGCTGGCAAACCACAGACTTCACAGATCTTGCTATTTCAGGTCCTTCTCTGCACCCAGCCAAGCAGGAAACAGAAATACCTCCTCTAAATCTGAGACCAGTCACAAACACATGAGAGTATTTAGGGGACCTGGTTTTGAAAGGCCACTGCAGAATGCTTTCCAGTCATAGCGTAACAGAAACTCCTACTCACAAAATGGTACCCGGCAGCTTTGCCTGGCAGAAGCTGACAGCTGCGTGACAGCTGTCTGTACTCAGTGGCAGTGGCTAATTTTTGTCACATGCATTATTCACTGTGAGCTACTACCAACTTATTTGGTTATGCCACCAGTGATTAAGTTCTGACAGCAGACATGCTTTAAACAAGGTTTTCTTAGAAACAGTTCCCTTTGAAATTGCATTGGGAAGAATACCTGATAGATAGGAGTACAGTAGCTTTCACAACCAGTTAAGGCAGTGGCCCGTCTGGGTCAGTGTTCTGACAGTAACTGTTCTCCAGGGCAGAGATTTATCTCCATCATCATAAATTAGTGTGGTTTAAGTTACACAGTTTAAATGTCTAAAGCAGCAAGACTTCTGGTTGTCTTAGGAGTATGAATCAGAATCTCTGCAGAGGTAAACTTGTGAGGCTGTGTACATCACATCGCTAATATGAAGCCCCCAGGGGCTTTAAGCTTTAACAGTGATTTTTCAGAGCATTTTTATCAGCAATGCATTAACTCCAGCAGATCTCAGATAGAGTTGGAATCTTATTGGCCTAACATTGTACAAAATGTTTTAAAAGGCACTTTACACCCAGAAGCTCTTATGCTATAAACTGGTTAGAAAGACAAGGGAGAGAAGGGTGGCAGAATTCCAGATACTTATCTGAAAGTACTTAAGTTTCACAAAAAAAAAAAAATCTCACAATAAAGTAAAATTCATAACCCTTGATCCTCAGTACTGTGTCTGAGGTTGTGCGTTCCTAAGCACATTTTTTGTACTCCAGACTAAAAGGTAATATTTTACATTACCCATTTTTATTGCTTTTTAAAAAAATTTGCTCCTTAACATCCTATAGATACAATAAAAAAAACAACCAACTTTATCTTTAGTATGCACAGATCAAGTAGACTTTAACAGTATCATTGCTTTAACAGAATGAACTAGATTAGTAAACATGTCATCTTTAAATTTATTAAACATACCTCCAGGAAGGGAAGTACTTTTTCCAATATATCATACTAAAAGAATTTTTTGCTTCTAATGCATAATTCTCACAAGCATACATGATTCAAAACTGAAAGACGGTTTTGCCTTGATACAAGACTGTTGAATGATGGCAAAACATGGCAGACAAAAAGGATCAATTTATCCTAATGCCCTCCTTGGAGGGAAAAACTCCTTACGTCTGCCATGCATGACCAACATCAGCCTACAGAGATTCTGGAGGTATACATATACACCAGACAGAATATTAAATAAAATTTTAGCACATTTAGAGAGAAGCTTTGAGCTTCAGAGAAGCGATGATAAAAGTAAAAAAAAAATAAAAATAGATACAGACTGACCCCACTTAGGTTCTGAATGGTAACTGGCAAGAAGTAATTATCTCAATTTGATTGCAATTGTTAATGGTTAAAAAAACGCGGCAATCTTTGTTTGCCATGTACTGAAGAAGGTTATTATGAGAGTTAACCCTTCTTCCAGGGTAAAAAATGATGAATTGGTTCAGAGTATTTTTTTCTAAAGTCACACCAATGTGTCTACCATCTGTGAATGTTCCCATAATAAATGCTTTACAACAGTGATCGTCCTTTCCGACTAGGATGTCTCACAAGATATCAGTTTGTGTTTCTTACTATGCTGCCCACCATTTACCCAAACAGGGTTCCCTCCATGCAATGAAGAGTGGCAGGTGCCCCTAGAGGACAATTATTCTAATCTATCTCACATATACTAAACTGGGATGCAATGAGTATCCCACACTGGAGGTGTCTCTCTGCACTGCTATCAAGGGAGCCTGAATGACTAACACTAGATAGAATCACAGATTCACAGAATGGTTTCGATTGGAAGGGACCTCTAAAAATCACCTAGTTCAACCTCCCTGCCATGGGGAGTGACATCTTTCACTAGATTAGGTTGCTCAAAGCCCCATCCAACCTGACTTCGAACACTTCCAGAGATGGGGCATCCAGAACTTCTCTGGGCAACGTGTGGCAGTGTCTCATCACCTTCATAATCTTTTTTTTCCTTATATCCAAACTAAACTTATCCTCTTTCAGTTTAAAACTGTTGCCCCTTGTCCCGTTACTACAGGCCTTGGTATAAAGTCTCTCTCTGTCTTTCATACAAGCCCCCTTTACTAAAAGGCTGCAAATGAGGTCTCCCTGGAGCCTTCTCTTCTCCAGGCTGAACAATCCCAACTCTTTCAGCCTTTCTTCAGAGGAGAGGTGTTCCATCCCTCTCGTAATTTCTGTGGTCCTCTGGATCTGCTCTGACAGGTCCATGTCCTTCTTATGCCTCTTTTATTGGGCGCCCTGGAGCTGAACACAGTACTCCAGGTGGGGTCTCACAAGAGCAGAGCAGAGTGGGAGTATCACATCCCTCGACCTGCTGGCCGCACTTCTTTTGAATCAGCCTCTCTGCATCTCTGTAGTGTTTATCTTTATCAGTGTGCTCACTGATAACTTCTACATATATATCACAGAATCACAGAACGTTAGG
>NW_010201518.1:0-391 GCF_000695765.1 Mesitornis unicolor
GCGCTCGGAGCGCTGCGCCTACTACGGAAACATCACCGTGGAGAGGGACGTGACGGTGGCAGAGCTGCGACAGGCTTACCACGCTGTGGCGCGGGTGGGTACCGCGCCTCCGAGCCAGGGCTGCCCCGGCTTCTCAGAAGTCACGGGGAAGATCTGTGGGGTTATTCTCCACTGAGATATTGGGAAGAGGGTTTGAGTGAGGCATTTTTGGGTGTCTTCTTACTGTGGTAAACTCTCCCCAGCCTCAGGACAGCTCAGATGCTATGAGGCTTGTCCAAAGCCTTGCAGGGAGCATGTGCATGAAATGCAGGTCTGTGAAACGCCGCTGCAAGGGCCAGTGGTTGAGGAACCTCTTTCTTCTGATGGCCAATAGCTGCTTCAGACCGGCCTA
>NW_010201518.1:486-722 GCF_000695765.1 Mesitornis unicolor
GTGTCATAAGGTGCCGTTTATCCTCTCTGCTGAGTATCCCAGCCCCTGGGAAGGGCTGGCAGCCGGGCAGTGTTGGTGGAAGGGGAGATTTGTGTTTTGGTGTCAAGCTTTGCGTGTGGTGACGTGTCTGTGTCTGCTCCCTCCTCGGAGTTACTGTGCTGAAGATAACCGGGTCCTGGGGATCCCAGGGGAGAGCCTCTCCGGTGTTTCTTCTGCCCGAGCATTCGTGGGCTGGT
>NW_010201519.1:0-1351 GCF_000695765.1 Mesitornis unicolor
AGAAAATGTTCTCATCATAAACTAAATGATAACAAATTAAACTAGGTAAGTAGCATCATGCTGGCCATTTGGCTAGAGTATAAACAAGTTTGGATTAATTGGTACTAAAGAGGCTGTGCTATTTAGTGGTTTATATTGAAATACCAACTGTTGCCCTTCTCATATGTGTGGACAAAGCCCTTCTGTGGAGTCTTCAGGAACTGGAATAAAAATCTGATTAAAAAACCCCTAATCTGCATGTAAGTTTTTGTACTGAAAAGAATAAAGTCATCACATCTGTAATAAGGGATTTAATTTAAAAAATATCTATAACCTGGAAAATGCCATCGCTCTGACTCTCAGAAGGCCTCTTCCACAAAAACCCAAGTTAGGTTAATGAATGTAGTGCTCAACTGGCTACAACCCATGGTTTGTTTCTAGGTAATTGCCTGCAGTATACCATTGGTTTTAAGAAACAGAGCTGGTACTTATGGATTATACTACTAAAAGAGTTCATTTCCTCAAATGGAGGGGAAAATCTATATTCTCTGCTGTCTCTAAGCTACATGTTGTGTGCTGATCTTGTCCTATTTCTGCCTATCCCCTAGAGATTTCTGTTGCACTGTAACTCATAAGGATCTTTAAAAGGCAGAGAATATTGTGTGGTCTCACTATATACAGTTCCTGAAGCTGGGGAAACTGCCAAGTTCCTCAGTCCTTCAACTGCCTTCTGCAACAGCGCAGTGGGCAGCAGTGGTGAAGTTTTGCTCTAAATTACAGAGTCTGGGTCATAAATTTTCTTTGTCAATAGATCTGTAAAGCCAAGTGCAGAAATGCTATCTTGGACACAGTGGTGTCTCCAAGCTCTGAGCAGTTACGGAACTGTTCTTCTTGTAGAGATCAATGAACTTTTAAATTTTGCAGCTATGCTTTTGGCTGTTCTGTTAGAAACCATGTTCTGTCATGTTTGCAGCTCAACTTGGGCTTCTCTCCTTTCCCAGGACGAATGGAGCTATAACAGCGAGATATTCACTGTAGCTAGGAGGAAATATTAATTCAAGGTCCTGATTTTGAAAGCTACATTTCTAGCGATGCCTTTGCCTGCCATCTGTATCCTGCCTGCTCTGCCCTTGTACGAGAGCACGGCTGTACACAAACAACCCCTCCTATTTTTAAGAAAGAAAAGCAGAAAAAGACTGAAGGCTGCACAGTCTGGAAACAACTTTGGTTTAGCTCTGCACCTGCTATTTTTAGGAGCACAGACTGTAGAAACAATAATGCTGCCTCTGGCTTTGAGATCTGGAAATGGTGAATGACACTTCAGCATCTCTAACTGCTATTGGCCTGGTGGGAGAACTTAGAAGCTGCTGAT
>NW_010201520.1:0-11642 GCF_000695765.1 Mesitornis unicolor
CCTGCCGGCACCAAAACTGGGGTAGGGGCAGCGGCCACCAGAGCAGGGACGGGCACCAGGGCCAGAGCCAGGGCCAGGTGCCGTGGCCAGACACGGCGCCAAGGCCAGAGCCCGAGCCGGGCCAGAGCTCTGACCAGAACCAGGGCACAGGATGGCACCGAGGCCGCGGTCATGGCTGCGGACGGGGCCAGGGCTGAGGCTGGTGCTGGGACCGCTTTTAAAACAATATTATTCTCATGCAAAGAGACCTGAGCATGTCACAGTCATATATTTATCGCCGTTTGAATTACAATGATGAACCAGAACATATAATCGTAATAGCCGTTCCACATTTCTCCAAACCCCTCTGTCTCAAGCTTGCCAGGCAAAGGAACAGAATCAGTTTTCATAGGCATGTTCATGAGGTAGTGGCCAAGGTACTCAGGTAAAGACATAACCCAACTCAAGCCCGCATCCATCACAGTCCAAAATATATGGCAATATCATATGGAGACAGGGCAGGTCAGGATGACAGATACCAGAACAACATTAACAGAAGTCACAAAAGCAGTCTATAACAGGCCTCGCAGAAGCACAGTTACGAGAGCCATTTTAGTATTAACTTCCAACTTTTCTTGTTGGGGAAATAATAATAATAAAGAATTAATTTCCAAACTCATGCCCTACGTTGGGCGCCACTTTATCCTGTCTCCATTTAAGGCTCAGGGTAAGCCCAGGGAGCAGGATTTTCCCTCTATTGTCCCCTACCCTGCCAGGGGAGGATTGAAAAAAAAAAAAGGGAACAGAGAAAAAAAGATGCTTCGCACAAGGTTGAAAGTTAAGACTGTAACAAGTTTAATGAAAAAACAACAGGGGAAAGGAAAAGGGAATTAATAAGGGATAAAGAATATTTAACTATATACAAAATCCAATCCCAGTAGTCCCGAGTGGAAGTGTCTGAGCAGTGCCTTGTAGCCACTGTGACCGCTCTGACTCGTCACCCGGGACCGCAGTGGTGCCAGGAAGCAGATGGTGGTGGATGCTGCTGAGCACATGGAGGTAGGCCCAGGCATCCAAAGATGTCACAGGAAAACAGCCTAGGAAACCAGGAAAAGCCCACACAAACCTTGGGTGTCCTCGCTTTCTTATAGACTGTGGCCGGAAAGGGGAGGGAACAGTACTGATCTCTGATCCCCCCAGGGTCCTACAGACACCACTTGTCCTTCCCTTTCAGGCTGTTAACCCTTAAACCATAAGACCCTTTCCCTTCTTACTGGGTCAATCAGTGTAGATTACCCAAAGAAAACTTTTAGGATGCATTATTTGCTAAGCAAATTCGACAGTTGGTAAATTTAGTTTCAAGCTAAGCCTACAGGCTACTTCTGCTCTACAATTTAGACATGGAAATTAAGTTTTATGTTGCTCTATGCAGTGCCCAGTTCAGATTCATTAACACTAATTGCAGAGTAAGAATGGTGCTCTGCTTGGAGGTAAGTCCACAGAAACTTTCCCAGCTGCCACACTGCCTTCTATACAGCTGCAGGTACCCTTTTTCTTTTAATCTTTTCTTGCTTTTCTAATTCATTACTACAGACTAGGTGTGGATCTGTGCATGGAGGAAATTTTTAATAAATGGAGATGGAGGCACAGGACTGCAATATGCCACTTTGTTTAAAAAAAAGTAGTATTTCTAAAAATTGTACCTCATTGCACTTGTATGAACTGAGGGAGGAGATAGGTTTCTTTTTAATAAGTTTATCTCTGTCCTCCAAGTTCACTGTATCAGAGGTGCATCTAAATATTTCTAGCCACTGTAAATGAAGTTAGATTTGTTTATCCTCCCAAAAAACCACTGTTGCAATATCTCACTGTTTTCAGAAGGCCTAATTACACGAAGTCATTAGTTATGTTACTTTAATAATTTTCATAGGACTTATCACTAAGAAAAGTAATGCTTAAAGACAAATGGGAAAATAAAAATCTGAATTAGAAGCAAAACTATCATGATTTAATGCATGGCTGGTACCCCTTTTTGAACATATCAAATTAAATTTTCAAGAAAAATAATAAGAAAATGGATTACTTGTACTTAAATTTGAAAGTAAATTAGCATATGCATTTTCTCAGGCAGTAAAATAGAAACTTGTGACCCATTTTCTCATAGAACATCAACAATCATTTCTAGTAAAATATCTTAAGTTCCCAGAATATACACTCTGTGTGTGTATATATGTGTGTGCGCACATGAATACATATATCAGGGGTTTTCTCAGAGTGGATTAATTTTGCACAGCTATAGAGTTATGCTAAACACAGAAACCTTTTGTTTCTCAACCAGGTTTGAAGAATAAGGAAGGTTGCTGTAGGCCAGCTTCACAAGATTGTGTCCTTTGGCAAAGCCCATGTTCTCCTTCAGATTCTTTCCACATGCACAATTGTCACTGCAACAGCTGGCAAAATGAGGATTGTCAATGCTGATGATATGTTAAGTAGGCAGCAAGTAAGGCTGTCTTGGCATGCCCATTCATTCACACAGATGGGAGAAGTTTAAGAGAGGTGACCTTTTTCAGTCCACATAGCTGACTTTAATCGAATCATTTAACTTAGTACTTCCGCTTCCCAAGGTTATGGGAGGTGGGGAAGGCAGGAAAAAAATATAATACACAACTCTTCCTTTGCGTGCTTCCTGTCTTTAATATATATAGTCCTGGTTTCATTTTTTTTCCCAAGTTTTAGACTGTAACAGTGTTTTCTCTGTGGTGTTGGAAATTACAGATTCGTTTGGAGTCCTGGAATGAGATGTCAAAGCAGCAGTGAATGAGAAATAGGCCAACATTTCCAAAGATGGTTAGGACTTCATCTTGCAAGCTTCTTCTATGTCAAATAGTTTTATGTGGACTTTCTCCATGTTACATGACATTCACCTGTCACTGAGCTGCAGGTTAGACCAAAGCCTGTGTGACACTGAGACTTTACTTTCAACATTTTCAGATGAAGATTTACTGGAGAAAAGAGGTCAGGTTGGAAAGATAACTTTGCCTCCTCCCCTGCTCATTATTGTCTGACATCGTTCATGCACCATCTCATGTGACATGTATTAAGCTGTACAGTCTCCTGATATTCCTCACTCCATTGAGACTTCCATCTACCCCTGAATTTAAAAGAATATAAATAGCATGAAACTGCCCTTGGCATATGGTTAATTGCAGTCATTGAAAATATGTGAGATTAGCCTTTTTTAATATCGTGTTTCTGCTCACTGTTAATAACAACCTTAATTTATTTTCTGATTCATGATATTATTCATACCCCTGACATCCTATTCTCATCATCAGACAACAATGATCAAGCTTTGTTATGAAAAGATGATAAATCATCTAATAAAGTGTTTGTTGCTGTTGATTCACAGAAAGAGAAGAATATTTAAATGCCACTTCAATTTTTAGGTTACTGTCTTTTATTTACCATTGCATTGACAACTTTCTATCATATAGATTTTTCTCCGTGCTAATTAGGTTAACTGAAGCATGACAATTACATATTGGGCTGTTTTATATAAAATTAATATTTCACACGTGAAGATGCTTTTTCCAAATGTACACCATCTGGCAGATTCATCCACCTAATAGGCTCGATAAGCTTTTTAGACTTCTTCAGATTTCAAATTTCAAGTTCTACTGGGCTCACTCTTTTCTATAAGTATGCTGTCATTGATTGCATACTCAATAAAACAGATCCTCAAAAGGGAATAATTCTTGGATTTGATTTTGTGTTTTATCACAACATGGTATAAATATAGTTTTTTCAATTTAATTATGACCTGCGAGCACCAAGGTCAGAGAAGGATGGGGAGGAGGTGCTCCAAGTGCTGGAACAGAGATTCCCCCACAGTCCCTGGAAGAGACCACTGGGGAGCAAATAATTCCATCCAGCCTGTGGAGGGACCATGCCAGGACAGGTGGATATTATCTGAAGGATCTATGGCCTATGGAGGATGGACACTGAAATCAGTTGTCGTGGTTTAGGCCCAGTGCATAACTGAGCACCACGATGCCTCAAAAAAGGGCTAGTCAAAATAAGGACTGGGAGGGCTTCTCACCACTTAAAACAGGTCACAGGCAAAAGACAGACTCATGATAAGGAATAAAAAAAAACAATTTTAATTTGTTACCGACATCAAATTAGAACAATGGGAAATGAAAATGCTGATCAGACTCTCTTGTATGAGGACATTTTTTCCTCTGAAGTGCATTGGATTTTTGATAGGTGGATAGTTAGTATATTATAATTGCTGATCTTACATGAAGTCTTACCATCTCACTTCTATATTGTGTTTCATATTCACTACCTATATCCTTCCGTCAAGTGTAATACTTTACATGCTTTCTGGAGTTGTGTCTTTATATATTAATTTAGAATTTAGGTGTTAGCATCAAATCTTACTTTTGAAAATGTCTAGACTTCATATCTCAGTTTTTATTAGAAACTCTGTATATACCATAGTCATAAAATATTATTTTAAGAATAAGAAATCCTATTTTTCACCTAACTTTTAAAATCACTGTTTCTTTCTCTGATTTGAATTAAAAATCAGAATTCATAGCAAAGTACACTGGGAATCTTCTTTTCGTGTGACATTTGCAATGAGTTGGTGATCATTACTCTCCATTTTTTTCTTAGAGGGTCATTTGAGATTGTGATTTTTCAGATGCAATATAAACAATAGCAAATCCTCTTCAGAGCTTATGTATTGTGGTTTTTTTTCTTGATTTTCTTGTTAACTGCAGCTTGAGAGGGATGGAAACAGTATGATAGCAGAAATAAAATTATTAATTTTTTGTCATCTCAATTTTTTCTCTGAAAATGTATGCTTTTACTGTAAGCAGAGGACAAAAAATTGTCCATGATTTTGTGAAACACCTTAATAAAAAGCTACCACACAGCTGAAATGTAGCAGATAACTACAAGAGCACTCTTAGTTGCATTTAATGAGAGGCAAAACAGGTTTACTTGAGGTAATGAATTTCACTAATCAAAAAAAATCATCAGACCGTATCTTTATAGTTCACCTTTAGATTTAGGGGACAAAATATTTGATTGCTATTATTCTCTTGCTTTCAACCTGTTTTTTTAAAATTCAATTTCATATTTAATATGAATTATTATGAGCGTCATTTAGAAAGCACCCTTTAATGAAATAGTATTTTGAAGATTTGCATGTGAATTGTGCAAGTGCTTTGCCTTCATTGAATTAGTCATATGAAATTGGTCATAATTTTTTGTTAATCTAATGAATGTAAATGAGTAAATACCTGTTATTGGAAAGTCATAAATTCACTTAATATGAACAAGCATGGCAATATGTTTCTGTGATATGAAAATAAAGACTATAGTATGCTATTTTTGTAGAGACTACGTTTGAATATTTCATTAGCTTTTAATTTCAGATAGCGTACTTTGGTGCTATGTTCTTTAATGCCATGAGAACATAGTGCTGCATCTATGGTAATAAAGCCAAATCAAAACAGTTAGAAAGCTACCATCTAAAATAACAATATGAGGAGACAAAGATATATCTAGACAAAACAGTGCTGTTTGCAGTTGAAAGAAGGAAACTTTCCACATAATTTTCTCTGAGAGAAGCTGTAGAATGTCAAAGCATTCAGGACCTGATTCTATAGGAATTCTATAGGAATCAACAGAAATTGCTCCTGCTGTCTCTTGGGAGCATGGCCAGTTCAGTAATGACTTCTGCTGAAAAGAGTGTAAAGGTTTGCTTGGTGTCTGTCTATTTTGCTACCTGCAAGCTCTTTTAGGCTTATCAACTGATGTAATTTCTGTTTTACACAGAAAATTTGGCCAAATTTCCTGCTTGCTCTGTATATGGATTATCCTTAGTTGCCAAATCTAAACTGCTGCAGCCTTTTCTATTACATTTTGAGTGACAGTCAGGTGGAGGAATCTTATCTCCCCTGAAATCAGTATCTGTTAAGTAAGCTAGAACAGGAAAACTTCTAGGATCACCCACCTCTCCCTCAAGGAGTCCCATTGATTAAAAGATATCTTCATCCTCTTCATTCTCATAACTGAATTTTTTTTTCTATGACCCAGGAAATTTCTGGAGCTCAGTGTAAACTTCACCACAGAGTGGAATCTGAAAATATAACATTGAGCAACCTGAACTACCAGGTTGCTTTTGAATTTTAAAAAGCAGATAATCCTCTCAAACTGAGGCTCTCAATGATTTTGAAGTCCTCAGTTCCAAAAAGTTGTCATGGAGGACTCATCTCAGAGTTGTAGATCTTAAAAATCTCTGCTCTCCTGCAATTCACTGAGCAATTTGGCAATGATACCAGGCAAGGTTTTATTGGATACTTAACTGTGTTTTCGCAAGTGTTCGTTGAAACAGATTTTTATAAATAACATTTTTATTTCTGAAACATGCTTCATCTTAAAACTAGTTTTGGTTTATTGCCCTTGCTATTCTTATTGGAATGCTGTTACAGAATATTCTGGCTTTGATGATTACAACTTCTAATATCCAACCCAAATGTATTTATGGCCCATATAGAAATATTTTTATTAGGTCGACGTTGTTTATTTTAAATAGCTTTTTTTCCTCTTCTGTGTTTACCCCTAACCACTCCGTCTATTTATCTAGAGCAATCTTATTACATCCCAGTTCATTTTACTAAATTAAACAGGACAAGATCTTTTTATCTTATTTTGTATGGCTTGTGGTACTGTGGGGACCTAATTTCATACATCTTAGAATTGCATTTGCTGTTTGATGGACGTGTCACATTATTGCCAACAATAACACAGGCACATGACACTGTTTCTTCTCTTCCACCTGTTATAAGCAGAACTCACTTTTGTTCTTCTTAAAGTATATCACTTTATTTTAGTGTTTTCCACTGTCTTATTCCTCCAATTACTTCCATATCATGCAGTGGTTTGTTTCATGTTATGTTACCAACAAATTTTATCAGCTAACATTTACTTTCTGTGCCTGTATGAAACGTAATGCAGTGAAAATATTAAACAAGATCTGTACCGTGACTAATCCTTGACTAACTCCATTAGTAATTGATCCCGGTTTGATTATTCCCTTCTAAGATATCAGTTGACAGCTGTTTTTCAGTCAGTTCATTATCCACTGAACAATTCTTGCACCAGCTCTCATGTTTTTCCACTTGTTAATTCCCATAAGTAATCCATCAGAAGTTTTACCATATGTCTGATAGATTAACTATATCGTTATTTCTTCACTTATGTTATGTTATAAGCTGTAGTTATGAGGCTAATCTGATTCAATGATTCTTGGATACCTTATTTTAGATTTTATCTCATATCCACTTACTATAGATCCTGTATTACTTCCCTCAATAAATGCATTCTTTACTTGGTTTTAACCTGTAATTTATAAAATCATTACCTTCAGATAAAGAATGGATTTAGGTAGGGAATTCTACAGGTAGACATATGCTGGAATTCTTGTTCTGTCAGGATAGACTTGAACTGATTTTTAACTCTTAAATTTATCAGTTTCTTACATAGGATATGCTAACCAGAGAATGTCCCATTTCCCTCCTTAATCTTCTGCCTTTCAGACAAAGTACTTAAGTAGTCACTGGAATATGGAATAAGGAAGTTAGATTGAGTCCAGTCTGAAGGTCTTTGGAAAGAGGAGGCAACTCACCTCCATTCTTAACCATAATGAATATTGAATTATTTATACAAGATAGAACAGACTAGACAGGAGAGATTAAGGAGACTTTCTCTCTTGGTTTCCCAATGTATTTTTAACTTGTTGGGCTTCTTGGGGAGTAAGAACACTCAAAGGAAAAGAATGTAATTCAAGTGCTCTTATTAGTAAGGAATTGATAAGTAAAAAGTTTGAAATAACTTTTCATCCTCTTCTGCCATCTTTGTGAATATGATCCTGTATTTTTCTCTAAATTTCTCAGAAAATCTGAAAAAAAATGTGCAGTTGTAGATCTAAAAGAATTGACTGTTTCACTTCATTTACATCTGTTTAATCATGAAGGGAAGTGACAGAGAAGTGAAGGTTTGCTTCTTTTGGCAAAAGATTTATAAATAAAAGTGGTTCATTTCCCACAACTGAGAATAAAGGGGGATGTTTTTATTTTGGCATGTTCGCCTGCTGAAATGAAAGATCAGTTCATACATGGCTACAAAAAAATAATTTCTGATTCTTTTCCCAGCTTCTTGGTTTTCGTAGAGATACTCAGCACATTGAATTGGATTGAATATAGGAAAATACTGAAGGAGTTGTTCAGGGATCTCATTGATGCAGTCACATCTGCCAGGATCTGTATGCACTTATGTATTTATATATATTACTTACACTATTTACCCTTGCAGGTGTTATATTTTCGTCATCAAGAAGCTTTTCTTAAAGTCTGGGATCAGGAATAGCTTTTTAAGGATAAGAGCTAGTTGTAATAATAAATATAACTTAATAGACTAAGCTTTGTATATGACTTTATAATATTGAAATAAAAAAAGAAAGAGGTGTTTTAAAAATTAGCTAGGAAACAGTTTGCTCTTATATGTATGTTGCAGGTATATTACAATTTAAATTCATCTATTTATTAAAAATAAAACTTGTGATGTAAACAAATCCTTACCTCATGTTAATTTACATGCTGAGAATACTCCCAGATTGTACAGTTTTACTTCAATATTTAGTTACTACTAGTTAGGAAAAAGATTAAATATAAAAAAATTAAGATAATAATAGGAGGGTATAAGGAAATCATTACATTATAATAGTGATAGATTCTTTTAAAAGATGTCTCACCTCTTCCTAATTTTGGAAAATTAAATTAACAATTTGATGTTGCCTTACAATGAACATAATTACAAACTTGTCAAAACAAATCTGTATTTACCCTTCAGAGAGTAATGACTCATATTTTTGTATTGGCTTTTCATGTAAGATGGTGGGACACATATGAAACTGTTATTTCCCTTACAATAAACTGAATGAGCAATTATTGAATATAAAGTAATCTAATTTTTTGCTGGTATGTGATAAACCAACTTTTTCTCAGCATAGAAAAAAATAAATCTCTTTTCAGCCTCTGTTCTTAGAAGAATAATCATAAAGCTCTGATTGCATGCATATGACAAAATTAAATCTTTTTTTTGCATGTGTTATCACATATCAATCTTTAGGTACCAGCCACCAAAGAATGATGCAATTAGGCCTGAGCATTTGTAGATCACCAAAATGTTGTTTATGGCTTTGGACTCCTTACTAATAACTGGCCTTATTTTTATTACTTCATTGAAAACACTGAATTAACTTTGTTTTTTACTGTTTCCTTGCATAACCTTGGAAGAAACAAATTAGACTTTCACAGAACCTTTAATTAGAGTGCTGCATTTTAAGATGGCAGTTTAATTGTTTGAAGATATGCAGCATAATTTCAGATTTTGTTTTTATTCCACTACTTTCCTGTTAATTTATTTCAAAGGTTATACTGTAGAGTTAATAGCATTTGGTATATATTTATGCAACACTTAAAATTGTACAGGGGAGACCGTGAAAAACAGGCAAAGTATAATGTAAGACTGATATTTCTGCACCTGCAGAAAGTTTGATGTGTTACATTCTCTTCTGGTGGAGAATCTGCTGAGGGAAATGTAGTAGTTTGGTCAATGAAAAGCAAAGCACTGTAGCTTCCTATGGAAACAACTCCAATCTAAGAACTGCAACAACTGGAGTCCGACCTTGGAGATGAATGTGAAATGTTGCCACCAAGAAAAACTACATAAAACCCAATATGAGTTTTAGTCTTTCAATCTAAAGCAATCTGTTTTATAAAGAAAACAAAGCAATGTTCCTTGACAATGAAAGTCCCAAATAGTTATCTACTGAAATCAATGGGTGCCATAATGCTTCCATTGCATAGAGATATAGAGCTTTCTGTTTTTCTATTCCCATCACAGGTGCCAGCATTATTGAGCTGGATAATGATATTGACTGTATAATGCTGTTTTAACATTATGTGATTCTATTGTTCCCTAGCTGTGCAGATACTCTGTGTGTAACTATATGAAATACAAAGATTGGGGAAAAAAATCCCTCTTTTTGTAATTTCAGGCCATTTGAATGCCAAAAGGGATACTTAAAAGAAGAGGTTATTATGTACATTTCCATGAAGAGGCTTTCCTTTCTCAGATTCTCAGTAGCTCTTTGGGAAAACTGATTCTGATTTAATATAACTGCCTTATCCAACGACAAATAAAGGAACTTTACTTGTGATAGAAAATTATGTGCCTGTGGGCAGTGCCTGGAAAATGAAGAAATGTTTGCATCTTTCCTAAGGTTCCTGAATAACCTTTTGTCACAGAAAGTCCCACAGGTCCCTCAGAGTTTCAAGGAGCAGACAGCCAGGAGACAATGTGTTTTTGAAGAAAGTATTTTGCAATTGCCTTTAGTAGATTTTTCTTAATTTTCTTTGCAGCAAAAAATCAGAATTTGTCCTACACTTGTACATGGAATTGAGTATGCAAATAATGCCTGAAAATATATTCTAAAATTTCATTCATTATGAAATTGACAGTTGTACAAATGACCCTTGTTTTGTATAAGAAAGAGGAAATCGCTGTTGTTCTCTTTCAAGTTGTGTTTCAGCTTTCAAACATTTGCAGTTGTCTAGTTTTCTCTCATTACTTCAGGAGGGATGAAGTTACATTTACTATATAATTACTAGAAATTTCTATTTTCAGCAAAACACTTATTATAGTTTATTTGTCAGGTTCCTCCCTAGAGTTTTTAATGACTTTTACTGATCTTTTCTTGTGTTTCACTGTTTTATCAATATCAGAGATTTGAGTCCTAATCCTATAGTGATTTATACCTAGCATATATATTTCTAATTCAGTAAAACTATTAAAAATGTTAGTACTCTGAGTTAGCAGAATTTTGTTACACTTTTAAAAAAGTAAACGACTATGTAAATTACTAGAGAGAAAAAGAAATAAATTACTTTTCAGTTCCATCCTTCCAGTTACCTATTCCAAAGATGAAGTCAAATATGAGTAATTAATTAATGGTAATGTCATAATTCCTTTTTCTTCAATGTAAAGATATCTTTCTTTTAAAGAAATTTTCTGCTTTTTTACTCATTGTTTAGATTGTAAAGATTCAGAGCACTCAGCAAGTCTCTAAAATTCCTTTGAGGATTTTATTCTCATTTATCATGTCTTCCATTGTGCGCAACCACAGAACTTTAATATAATTGATTCAAGAGAAAAAGAGAGAAGTAATACTCAGGTAATATGTTTTCTAGATCATTGATCCAAATCTCCACTTTCTCTCTACATTTTACTTGAGATAATTTATAATGATTCCTGAAATGGGCAGAGTGGTTTATGAAGTGAACCTGCATTTTTAGTTACCACAAGTTTCCCAACCCTGAAATATTGCAGTTTGAACAGAAATGAAAATTTTACATGGAGTACACTGGTATCAAAATCTCTGTTGTGGTGAAAGTGCTCATTAAACTCACTCTATATGCTAGTATTGTAGTCAATGCCTATGTAACAAAAAAACCAACCAAACTACAAAAAACACATCATGAGTAAAAGCTAGAAACTTTTCCACAGAACTGTCTACAGCTGTAGGG
>NW_010201521.1:0-1561 GCF_000695765.1 Mesitornis unicolor
GTGAAGGCAGGGACAAGAGTAATCTCCTCTAACATTGGAAGCCTTGAGTACAATTGCCCAGGCTTCCCTTCCTAATGAAAGCAGAGAAATCAGTTATCTCATCTGAGGTGTCTTGGCGTACCCTCCCTCTCACCCAGCTCCTGCTCCAGAAAGGCTCTTATTGTTCTGGGTCACATTTCCCAGTCCTACATGGAGTCTTCGGCTATCTTGCATGGCACAGCCCTCCTTGTGTGGTCAACTGAGTCAACCCCTGAACCAAGATGCTAGGCAGAAGCCTAACCATATGCAGAAAAGTCCTTGATGTAATAGGTGTGTAAGAAGTCTTCCTTTTGAGAACTTTGATGGTGGTCTGTAAATTCTCATTATTTTTTTCATGTGAAATGGACAAGGACCAGCGAGATGGTGGCACTTTCTCTGTCCGTATGCAAAGACAGATTTATGCAGCCATTTGCAAAATCACATTTCCTCCCAACACACTGAGTGGAGAAACTGTTCCAAGGACATGTTTATATCAGTATATTTCACGTCTCCATTTCCTCTCTAAATAGAGCTGGAAGCAATGAAGTTTAGTTATGTTTGATAGATCCTGCTCTTGTTTCATTGCTATCAAGCAAAAACACTACCTGTTAGCACTTCCCTCTTGTCATCTCGTTTTTTGAGATGGTCAGATCATTATGTGGTGTACAATGGTATAACACCATGGCCCTCCAATTGCCAGATGGTAAATGATGCCCACATTCCCTGTCTTCATCCAGTCACCTTCTCATTAGGATACCCAGAAGTGCCATTCAAGAGAACATGCTGTGGGACACATTCCTCATCTAATGTGAAGCTTAGCAGCCTTTAGCGCACCAGCTCATCCTCTGGACCTTTTGGAAAGATGCATGCATGAAACATGAGAACTGAGGACTGAGGATAAAAAGTACCTCAGGCTTCTCCATATCTCAGGTCAGCAAGTCTCCTATGTCCTTCCAGAGATAGTATGCATTTTCCCTCCCCTTCTTTTTATCATCAACATATTTATAGAAGTTTTTCCTGTTGTCCTTGATGTCCCTGGTCAGATTTAATTTTACCAGGGTTTTAGCTTTCCAAACCTGGTCTCTGGCTGCACAGATGACTTCTCTGTATTCCTCCCAGGATACCTGTCCTTGCTTCCACACTCTGTAGGCACACAAAAAGGAGCTGTGTTTGCTTGTGTTCAGGACCTCCTTTTGCATCCATGCAGACCTCCTGTATTTTCTTTTTTCCTTGCTTTTTCTTGGTTGGGATTTATTGCTCCTGAGCTTGGAGAAGGTGATCCTTGAATACTGACCAGCTCTCTTGGGCCTCTATTACCTGCAGGGCTCTATCCCATGGTTCTCTGCCAAGAAAGGGTCTGAAGAGGGGTTATGCTTCTTATTCAAAGACTGCCTTACACTTACTGGATAGAGACGGGACAGACCTTGCCACACATCAGAGGTGGAAACCGAATTCTTTAACAAAGGCATCAAATCTGTGTCAATGCTGTCTGAGGTGTCTCACACACATGCCCGGGATGGAGATGACTTTGCCAAATGCACGT
>NW_010201522.1:0-4386 GCF_000695765.1 Mesitornis unicolor
CTCTTTAGCTTGGAGAAGAGGAGACTGAGTCATTAATGACTGACCTCATTAATGTTTATAAATTTGTAAAGGGCTAGTGTCAGGAGGAAGGAGCCAGGCTCTTCTCTCTGATGTCCAATGACAGGACAAGGGGCAATGGGAGCAAGCTGGAGCATAGGAGGTTCCTATGTGAACATGAGGAAAAACTTTTTTTCTGTGAGGGAGACAGAGCACTGGACCAGGCTGCCCAGAGAGGTTGTGGAGTCTCCTTCTCTGGAGACATACAAAACACGTTCCTGTGTGACCTAGTCTAGGTGATCCTGCTCTCGCAGGGGCGTTGGACTGGATGATCTTTCGAGGTCCCTTCCAACTCCTAATATTCTGTGATTCTGTGATTCTGTGAAAAGCTAAAAATTCTTTCTTTGTATCACTCTTCTTACCTCAGTGACTCTATTCTCTTGCCTCTCCTTCCATTTCCTTAAAAAAAAAAAAGTTAAATTAATCACATCAAAAGTTGAGATATGACTAGAAGGCTTCATTGCTAACCAATCTTCCTAACCCTTCCAAAGTTTACCTCATGTTTTGCCTAATATTTAACTGACTTTCTAAAGGGTACCTACTTAATCAAATATCTTCCTAAATCTCAGCAAACTACTTTCCTTCCTTTCCTCACCTTTTCCCATTTAATAAGTGGCATCCAGGAAACCCATCTCTATTCCTGTAGCAACACTAAAGAAGCCCACTGAGGCTTTCATACTGTAGAACAGACATCTTGCCTGAGGTCTCCAGAATACCCAATCCTCACTATTAATGTCGAGAGAAACACTGGCCAGGTAGAAAGGTACTGAAGAGCTATTTCACTAGTTGAAAAAGAAAAGGAATAGAAAGACAGCTAATGGGAGCACAGTATTAACTGTATTTATTGTTAACAACACTTCACAGTGCCAGAGGAGGAAAGTGGCTCCATGTGGCCCCATTCCCTTCTCTGAAAGCCCTTCTCTGAAAGCCCCAAGAGCAAAGACTTATGCCATGCTTCTATAACCTCACTGTTGTCTTGGTAGTCTCTCCTGGTTTCAAGATGTGGCATTTTCTTCCTTCTTTAGCTGCCTGTTCTCACTCTGCATGTAGCTCACCTCTCCATTTCGCAGCTGCTCTCATTTCAGGGGGTGCTGCCACCAACAAGCACATTTGCCTTCATGTGATAAGATTGCAGGCGATAGTTTCATTGATGCAACACAGCAAATGGGAATAAAAGGCACGAAGGCTCCTAAGATTTCCATTTCCATAAATCTTGCCTAAGGCTCCAGCTGGAGCTGTCCTAGAGGGGCCATGTACAGTAGAGTACAGTATATTCCCTGACTGCTTCTTTAGCCAAATAAATTTTGTTGATGAGTCATGTGGGCACTGCAGAGCATTTCAAAGACCCATCTGGCAGAATAAAGTCACTCGCCTTCAAAGCGCTGTGTATCTCAAAAGGTTCAGCATTTGGATTTGGTTTGAATTCTTGGATCCTTATCTGAATTCCCTGAGACTGTATAACAGGCTTTCTTGCAGAATTTCCGTCATTTCAGCTTCTAGTTAAAGTCACATAATAACACAAGAAAGCTTTTTCTTCTGGTATTTTTGTCCAAAACAGAAGTGTGTATCAGGAGGTGGGGAAGGAGGACGAATCTGAATATATTATAACTTTGAATAAGATTTGGTCCAGGATTTGTTCTAGAAATAAATTGAGGAGTCCATCATATCACTTGGCAGTTGTTTAGATATTTATGTTATTTTAGGGACTGACTCATTTTATTTAACAGTATCTTCAGATGTCTTATGTTTCTACTAAATTATCAAGTTAATTTCTGTTTATGTTCCAGTACAGCAGGCAAGTCTCCTAATGTGGTGATCTTTAATTCAAATTGAGCTTTGGGTTTGCTAAACACTGCTTGTAGCCTCTCAGTTCAGTTTTGCTTCGACTCTTCTAAACTATTTCTATGGAGAATGTAAAATGAAATGATTTTTCAAAGAATTAATCTGTGAAAAGATTACATTTAGTAACTTGAGCCTCAGTTGAAATCCACTATGCAAACTTTTTCAAGAAAGGTTTAAAGCTACTGTTGGATACGTTAATATTTTCCTTCTTCTGTGGGAATATTTGTATTTTCTTACCTGTGAGACTTACTTAGCTAGCAGATTATTATATTTTGCTTAGATTCCTGCATGGAAAGAACACATCCAGAACATTTATGTACACTTATAAATCCGTGAATGAACTGTACACCTTTGTTTTAAATTCCTTCCACTGGCTCTGTGAATGTCTGATCTTTTTCAGTTTTTATCACTTAGCAGATTAGATCTAAGATAGATCATGAAATATTTGGAAACACATTGCAGACTGCCTTTCATTACTTCAAGTTCATCTGGATGGCTCATTTTGTTCACAGCTGCTGATAGACAGAACCTGTAAAACCTGATTTTCGGAAGTACTGAGTATCTTCTAGCTCTCACAAAGTGGAAGAATAGATGATCAATGTTAGTTCCATAATTCTCTCTTCTTTCCCCTACAGGACTAAGTCTGTTATAATATCCAAATGTAATGAAATATCTATTGGCTAGGAATGATAAGTTAAAATGTTGAGAACACTCTTAGGGCTAGATCACGTCCAGTGTTTCTGAGGGTATATATCCACCAAATCAGAGAAAGGCCACTCATTCCATTCAGCATACTCTGATAAAAGACCGAGTTCTGACCACAGCTTCTCTTCCAAAAACAGAATGAACTGTGGCTTGCTAATGTACGAAGCACTATGAGCTGATGAAGAAAGAAGGCATTTCCAAATACCGAATTTCTTATTAGGTGCAGTTAGGGTTCTGAAAATGCTTTACTGTACCCTGCCTTAAGACAGCCTTTATGCACTTCGCTCTTATTAAAGGAATGTATTACCAAAAGCAGCCTGGAGAAAAACATTAGAGGGAAACTAGGACCACCAAACATTTAGTCTTCAAGAGGAAAGTAGAAAAGGGAGAGGATTAGGATGCTAGTACACTAAGAATCATTTTACTTTACAGTTCTGGAATAATGAACGATTCAGTTTGAGTAAAGATAGAGATAACGTTGTCAACATGAGCATTGTCTCTACTGGAAACAAGCTGCTAGAATTACACAGCAATAACACAAACTGGCCAGTTCTTAATTTATCATGGTAGAGAAAGAGAAAAATAGAGGGAAAAGTGGTATAACCTCGATGTGGTCGTTACATGAAGGTCCATAAACTACTTGTTTCTTCAGAACTGTTTGGTAAGGTGCAAGCCAGTGAACATCACAAGTACTAAGGAAAACTTGGGGGGGAAAGAAAAAAAGAGAGACTTAGTTTTTCAAACACAAACCATTAGGATATTAAGTGGTTTCATGCTTCAGTTTCTTCACGTTATACTCTCACTTCTGAGTGCAAACTTTGCTGATGGCAAAGGGAAATACAAAGTGTTGACAGTTAACTATAGCTGGCCACCTGGCCATCCATTACACCCCAGATGTGAATTGTGAATTTTTATATTCTTTCTGTTTGAGGAAAATGCTTCCTTTGATGTTCTTGAGTAACGCTTTTCAACTGGAGAAATCCACAGATTCTTAGTTTGATGGACTCGTCATTGTAGTGTGGACCTATGAAAGAATGGTGGGGATACAGAAGAACTAAGGACCGTGTGGCATATTTTTGCCATCTGTCTGCTTATAAATTGGTATCCATTTCAGTAACTGTCTTTTCCACAGAGGTCCATTTAAGTCTGTAAAATACTAATTTCATAGGTAGATTTTCTTCTTTGTGTACTGCTTAGTAGATAGTTCAGATGTGTTTGTAAAAAATCTTTCTCAACATGATGTTGAGAGTGAGCAAAAGTGTCTATGTGTTGCCTATCTGGCTGAAACAAAGAACTTCTGAAGTAGAAAATGCAATCGCTTTTCCTGTGCTCGAAACAAACACAGGAACAGCCTCCATCTAACAGAAAGAAGGCCAAAGTACAACTTCATACTCTGTGTGACTGAGATGAACACCTACACTTTGACTCCTACACCCTGCTTTACCAGGCTAGGGGCAACTCTGGGGATTCATTAAGGTGGTCATCAGTTCAATACCACCAGATTAGGCAATCAGTCCAACTATATCATGCTGCTTTGTTGTTGGAGGATTTTAATTGTTCATAGAAAATGAAATAGCTTCAATAGGAGTGCTCAGGACATCGCGTTCTCTATATGACCTGGTTGTGATGGCAAAAACATGGGATGCAGTTTTGTTTCTTAGTTAGAGTGAGATTCAGCACAAATGTGAATCTTGATGTCCTACATACTGTGTGAATGATCTTGTCATCAGGGCAAAGCTATTCTGCCTTAATCTCTGTCGTGGTTTAGGGCTGGGCCAGCCA
>NW_010201523.1:0-38815 GCF_000695765.1 Mesitornis unicolor
CATGGCTGTGTGTGCGCGTGTCCCTGCGTGTGCGTGTCTCTGCCGTGCCCTCCCCCGCTTCCCCTGGGCCGTAAACCCGGAATCTCCCCTTCCCCTCCCGTGTTTTTCCGCCTCTGCAGAGCAGGCAGCAGCAGGCACGCCAGGCGAAGATGTCGGGTCAGACGCTGACAGATCGCATCGCAGCTGCTCCGTACAGGGTTACGGGGTCGGCCGTAGCCAGAGCCGTCTGCAAAGCCACCACGCATGAAGTGATGGGGCCCAAGAAAAAGCACCTGGACTGTGAGCATCCCTTTTGGTACCCCCCGCCAGGGCCTGGGGCTCTCTAGTCTGCCTTTGAGCCGTCCGGCTGCCGCGCTTGCTGTGATGCAAGCTTGCAAACTGTAATGGTTATGAGAAATCTCCAGGAGAGGATGAGTTATTATTGAATTTCTTCTCTTATTGCATAATACTGCTCTTCCGGCCATTTTTTCCTTTTTTTTCCCTCTCCTTATGACCCCTTGCCTCCAGGAAGGCAGTGTGAAGCAAGGACTTGGAGAGAGGGGAGGGAATTGGACACAGGGCAAAATGGACGCATGTTTGTCACTGCCTGCTTCAGTCAGGATTAAGTGAGACAGAGACATAAATGCTACACCAGGAGCTGGCCAGGTACTGGTAGGAGCGTGGCCATCTCTAGAGAAGACTTCTGAGGAGGTTTAAGCGATGGTGTGCTTAAATGGCAAGGTACTGGAATAATGCTACACTGTAGATTGGGACAGCATTTGGAGAGTTTAAGGGCTGTCGTTGAGGTCCCAGGTACCTGACAGCAACTTCAGGAGCTGTCCAATAGTTTGCATTGTGCTTTATTGAAGATGGCTGGTAGCTTTGTCTCCTAGATTTGTGTTCTGGGCTGGCATTAGCTAGTTAATGCATGAAACAAGGTTGAAGTCAAAACGTTTCTTAAAAAACAATGAGCTACTGATGTTTTGTCTTGACAATTTTATTTCTGTTCAACCCACTCAACTGTCAGTCCCTGCTTGGAGACATCAAGGAGTAGAATGGTGAAATAATTTAATTGTGTGATGTTAATCGGCCTTGTTTGCCGGTAGTCCAGCATTGAACTCAGTAGATCAACAGCAGGTTTTTAATGTCTAAAATGAAGTGGTTTTTCCTATTTTTATTTGAACATGGTAAGAAATAGCTTCAAGTAAAGATCAGCAGGTTTTACACTAAGCAGTCTCTTGGCTGCTGGCTGTTACATGCACCTGCACCAGCATTAACTAAGTAAGTACAATTCTGATGATGCTGTATTTCTTGAAAGGATGTAGTATAACTTCTCAAAAATAATTCCAGATTTCAGTTCTTATGACTTCATAGCTAACCCTTAAAGTGGCAAACAACATGCTGGTCTTCCAGTATATTTAAATACTATTGCATTTATACTATATATGTCTAAGAGATATTGACGTAAGCAGCATTGATTGAAGACTGACTTGAGTCTACACCATTGGTTAAATAGGTCAGTGGTCTTGATGTCACATACTCTCTCTTGTTTTCTTGTGTATTTCAAAAGATCATATTGCTTATTGATGCCGCCTCTGTTGCTGTATGGTAGCTGTTGATGCTTCTTAATCTGTAGGTTGTATCTGGACTGTCCTCCTGTATCTGTTACTAAAAGCTTTAGCTTAAAAAAAGTGTAGCTCATGTATTTAAAAGCATGCTGTGTCTCTCTGTGTGTGTATTTATATATATAAAAATAAAAGTACTATCTGGAACAGGCGGGATTAAAGTGAGGTAGAAATAATTCACCAGTGCTATATTAGGGTCTGGAAAGGGACTGTATTTGGATATTGGTGCTAACATTACTGCTTCAGGAAATGAGCGTGGGGGAGACTGAAGCTGGTGCCATTCCGTGCAATTTCATACCCACCTGCATGTAAGACACACAAGAGAAAGAGAAGTTATCATTTTGTGGAAAGATACATCATTTTTTCATTTTTTTCTTCTCTTTTCCAAGCTGTGTATGCCAGTTGATAGTTTAACTATATGATATCATTAAAGATAGAATCTTGTCAGTGGGAGATATGCACATACAAAATTGTGGACTATAAATGAAAAATGAGTTCATGTTTTAGAAGAAAAAATATTCTCAGGCTCTTAAACCTGAGGCATCTTATCATAACTGAATTGATAGGCAATTCCATGAATTCTGATGTATATCTTGTGAGCAAGTGTTAAAATGAGCTTTATATATTGTAGTGGGAGAGTAAACATCAGGCTCATCCTCTGAAAGAGCAATGCCCCCATGCATACAGGTGATACTGTGAGGTGGAGGTGGATCTGAGCCACGTGGCTGACTGCATTTCAAGTTGTGTAAGTAGTGCTTGAGGCAGTACTCTCCCATGGAGAAGAGAGTGAAAGGTAAAACTTCCCAGTGCCTTAAGATAAGTTTTGAGTCAAGGCGCGAAGGATTCAAACAACTAAAACTTAAGGTACCAGGGAGTGTTGCTTTATGAAGGGCTGTAAATGTACTATCGGTGTGGGGGCTCTGTGTCTTTGGGGAGCTCCATAATTTTATTTAGTGTCTTACTGCCTAGGTGTCATGTCGCACAACTTATCTTCTGCTGCCCTGTGTAGCAGCTGGGCTTTGTAAATTAAATGGAGAGATCAACTCTTGACATGAGTTAAGTAGTCCTGTGAGGATGACGCCTGTCCTCATATGTTTTTTACACAAGGTATTAGTTCCAGAGGGCGATAGAAAGGTGACAGGTGACAAGGTGTGGAGTGGTTTTTTGGTCAGTTTGTTTTTTTAGTGAGCACCACTTAGAGGGAATTTGCACTGAGGAGTAAAAAGCATGATTTGGGTATGAGTGCATGTGAGGAAGGGAGGAGCAAACAGAATGAAGTCTTTTGTGAACAAAAGCTGAGCTGCTGAGTGTTTACCTTGGTGTGGTTTTCTGTGCTTGCATAGCTTGTGAGTGCAGATGTTAATATGGATGCTGCGTGGTGGCTGTCCTTTGGCATGGACTCTGAGTGCTGCACGGGCCTGCCTTGTAAAGAAGTCCTGAAGTATGATTAGGTTGCTATCATATACTCATTAGTGAGATTTACCATTTTCTCGAATTACAGCTCTCGTACAAGTGAATTTCCAGCGACTGCAGGAAGTAGTGCCAGATGGCATTAAGTGCATTTCCCAGGTCCCTGTGGGGAGAAAAGGAATGTAAATCTAGGATGCTCTGATGGTTTGGGGCAAGCCATTCCAGTTGGCGTGTTAGAGCTCTCACCCTTTTGGATTTACTCAATTGTGGTCACCACAAAGTTGTCTTAAAGTCACCACAATGACACGGATTCATTTCCCTTAGCTAACTGTGTTGTGCTAAGTAAATTACAATTAGATACAGCAAATGAGGAACAAGTTTCTGTGAAGAAGGGGGGATTAGCAACTTGATTTTTTTGCAGCGAGAAGGGCCATTGCAGAGTGGATGAATGAAATATGTGGGGTACGTTAAGGATATTTGAGCTGTGGTAGTTCAATTGGAAGGTTAATCCTAATGTACAACATAAGTCACTTCCAGAATTGTTCTGAAAGATGAGTTAAGGCTTCACTGAGGGTTTAGTTTTGTGAGACAAGTAAAAGGCAGCCTCCTGCCTTGAATTGAGGGGGCTCTGTTGGTATCAACAGGGAGAAGCTTTTGGAGAAGGGAAATAACTTGATTTTCAAATGTTAAAACACATGGTAGGTGAGAGAAAAATAGGTAAATTTGAACTCAGCTCCTTTCTTAGCTCAGAAAATCTTTTGCACAGACCATCAGGCTTTCATTTAGGGAAGTGAATTTGAAACCATTGTTGCGTTTGCAGTTGGTTGTAACAAGTTCCTGTTTCTGAAAATGATCAAAATGGCTGGGGTTTTCCTTGGCTTATTTTGCTGAGTGAATTGCTTTGCAGCAGGAGGAAGTTCTGGAGTGTAAGTTCTCAAAGACCATGTGTTGCCTCCTTACTTCTTCAAAATACTTCTCATAATGCAGAAGGCCCTTCTAGAGGCCTGATCAATGCCTGGGAGATCTTCATGAAAAGTGGAAACAAAGCAAATGAAGATCAGGACTATTTTCTGTGGCTGTGACGTGTATCTGTGGTAACATCATTCCATCCCATGTCTTAACTTTGCGTGTTTATATGTGGCTGACAAAAAAAGGCTCTTAAAAAAGGAAATTTATAGTTTAATTCACGCTGGTAACTGAACTGCAGGGCTGGTGTCAGTATTTTGCTTATATGAGACTTTTGTTCCTGCAGTGTCCTGCCTCTCACCTGCAAACTGGAGTGACCCAACAGGTTTGAATCACTAGTGTTGAAACAGAGGTGGCTGTTGACCAAAAGCAAAGGGTTAAACATTTTTCCTAGCCTCAGTGAAGATAAAGTTGCTAGATCCCATGGGTTAGTCTTAGAAGCCTCTATTGATTCCTGAGGAATATGTCTGTTTTTTGGGAGAGATGGGGGTCAGTGAAGCTATTTCGAGTCACTGTGCTTCAGTGGTGTTAAGGTTAGTGTGGATGTGCATTTCAGAAGCTGGCTGCTGTTGAAACGATTTGGGGAGTGTTCCAAGTCTGTTGGCACTTGGGGCCCTTTCCTAGCAGGAGTAGTGCAGATGTACAAGTACTGCATTGCTCTGCAGTCCAGGTGACACTGTCTCTATGGCTGTGGAAGCGCCTTCAAGAAAACTGCCAAAAATGGAGTCCCTGTACAAACTGGGCTTAATCTTTCACACTTTATTAATGAAACTACATCTGTATGTCTTGCTGTATCTTCCATTGCAGTAATTTGTCACAGTTTCCGTGTATGAGAGAACTGACTTTGTTTAAAAGTTAGCATTGAAGATCAGCTATAATACAGTGTCTTGGTTCTTGTTGTGACAGCTGGGCTGTATTCTAAATATATAATGTATAATTTCAATGAATCTCTTTCATACCTGAAAAGAAAAAAAATCCGAGCAAGCAATTCTTTTCTTTAATTCATTAACAGATACTGGATTAGCACTTTTGTGTGTGTGTGTGTGTGTGTAAAGACTTGTCAAAAGTCTCTATGTTGAGTAACTCTGTTTCTGTGGGCTTCTTATATCCTTTCCCAAAACAGTATTGAAGACTCACCTCATTTGGACGTGTGTAGATCTCTGAATAGGAGTAGAAATGTCTGTTGTGGGTAAGGGAAGCTAATAAGAACGCTTTTTAGATTAGTTGATCTTGAGTATTTCAGTGGTATTAACTTTCAAGTTCTCCCTGGCCCCATACTGATTTTAAGGCATGTATAGTGCTAGGATAAAGCTGCCCTTTTAATTAAGTAAAGACTTAGCTAACTAGTGATTTTTCAAAATATGTTTTAAGTAGGAGATTGAATTCATGTTAAGATACAAAGGTTGAAGCAAGGGCAGGACCACTTGATCTTGTGCATCTGAACTGTTCTGTGTTTAAGTCTTCTTATGGTACAATGCACAAGGAAAGGGAGGATGAGGAAACAGAAGAGTGGGTAGACAGTGTAATATTAAACTTCCTTTCATCCCAACAGTGTAACTTGATAAAGCTAGATTGAGTAGTCCTGCCTTTCTGCCTTCCTTGGCTTTTCCTCAGCTGAAGGCATATATTCTTAAGTCAGTTTTCAATAGTCACTAAGATCCTTCTGTTAAACATGCTTTGTCAAGGTCATGGATGACAAATTCTGGGACAAGTCAGGTCTTTCTGCAGTACTAACTTCCATTAGCAGGTCTGGATAATGGAGTAGCTGTGTCTTTCTTTGAGGCCTCCCCTTGTTCATGAGATGGTCACTATGACAGTGACCAGTCCATAGTTTTAATCACTTCTGTTTAGTAGCCATATATATTTTGTGATAATCTTACATTGTTACTCCCTTAGATCGTGAGTGGCAGCAATTTAACATATTAAAAAAAAGTAAAATCTGCAGTTTGATTTCCTGTGATTAGATCTGCTACATGTCTGATTTCTCAGCTTAGCTTTTATACCCTACATCTGTGTGCATCTTACCTGGGCCTGTCCCACCAGTGAGGAATTCTGTGAAGTCTCCAAGGAAGTGCTCTGTTGGTGTGGTCAGTCCATGCCTCTGTGTCTCTGCCCTGTGAAGGATCCTCTGAAGTGCTTAAAAGTAGATGACAGGAGAATTCTGAAGGGCGTAGAGCATTTTGGATACCTTTTGTTTTCCCTGCTTCTTGCTGGATGGAGAAATTGGTATCTAGAGAATTTGCTTCCTTCTGAGTCCCCACTTCTGAAGAAATGGTAATATAGCAGAGGCACACCTGCCTCTAGTATTTTTCTGCCTGTGTTCAAGATACTCAAGACTGCTTTGCTCTTCCTACTCTACTTAACCTTCCCCCTCTGGTCCTGGGTGTCCATGGCAAGGTGTGACTGCAGGAATGGCCTCTGTGAGAAGAGGCCAGGGCCTGCTCCATGCCAGGCACAGTCAGATCCACAATGGCCCTACATAGCTGAGCCCTTCCACCAAGCTTGTGGCATCTCCAGGGAAACATACATAAGAAAGGACAGAAAACACCAGACAGGCAGAGGAGGAGGAGGAGGGAAGAAGTGAGAAATGGCAGAGGGAGCACCATGGTCAGGGGTGGAGTAGGAGGTACTCTGTGGTGCTGGAGCAGATATCCCCTGCAGCCTGTGCAAGACACCTCTGTTCTCAGATGTCACCGCTGCAGCATCCCCCCTGCTACTGAAACCTTGCCGTGTGCACACAATATACACCTTACCCCCCAAAGAAAAGAAAGGGAGAGTCCTTCCTCAGTCAGCTGTGAACATATGGTATTGCTGAAGGAGCTGGCTCCAGTGTTTCTGGGGGTGGGGAAAAATTGGAGGTGGAGAGGGTGACATTATATGCCTTCCTTTAGTCTTACTGTAGTCTAAAGATGAGTCAGTGGTGCCAAACAATATCATTAAGTTAAGGATGCCCTTGTTCTTTTTTGGAGCTTCTTTTCAAGGCACAGATCAGGATGCGGGTAAGGGTGGAAAAGCACAAGTTCTGGTATGTGCCTAGGGGAAATGCAGTACTCTCGCCAATGAGCATCTGATTAAACTTGAATCTCCAAACTTCAGCACATGGCATGCAGATTAGGAGCAACATTCTGCCTGGCTTGGAGAGTGGGTTTTCAAATACCATGAAAACTAAAAAGCAAAGAATAAAGCAAGCCAGGAAACTAGGGGCTGAATATCAGCACAGGATGTCTGGTGTGCTGAAAGAATGGGTCATCTAGCACGGGGCTGAACCCTGAACTCAAACTAAATGATGTGATAGAAGAAGCCCTCCTGGTAGCTTTGCAGGCAGTGATCTGTAGTGCAGGGTTTGCAGCAGTATTTCTGTTCCCCTGAGTCAGCAGTACCGGCAAGATTGCAGTGTGCAGCTTGAGTGGTAAGTTGATATTAGAGTATCCTACCCCATCAGACTCTGCATGGTTGCTTGATTTTCCTGCTGGCCAAAATTTTGCTTGGATGAGAGCTTGGTGGCTTAAATAAAACCTGAATAAAACAGATGTTGGTACTTGCTAGAAGGCAGTCAGAATACTTGGCAAGTGCTAGCTTGTCACTTTGCGGAGTATAGTTAAGTCTGCTTTTTCTGGAATCTTGCAAACTACATGCTAGACCCTTGAAACTTTTTAATACTTTTAATCTTGCTATTTTGATCATGTTTACTTCTGCAGAGTTGCTTGAAAACACTGAAAATCAATACAAAGCAAGTTTTGCAAGAGCAGGCTCGGAGGTATATTCAGCAGTCATAGCTGGTAGCCAGGAAGGTGCTTGTGCTCAGAAAAAAAAAATATTCTTTTTAGGTTATGAAACATTTGCTGAAGCAGTTGAGAGTTGTAGTCCACTAGGAGAGGGAATTTACCAGCAATCTGGACTAGTGCCACAAATGGTATTGGACATCAGCCTTGAAATGCCATCATGACTGTAGGTGGAACACTAGAACAGTGTTTTCTAGCCTGCTGGCAAATGGTAGCATCCACTGGGTGTCTGAGGCTTGCAGCTTAGTCCTAGGCACAGTATAGGAAATGGCAGCGCACTGTATTACCACTGACTTCTGGACGAACCAAGTCCAAATACCCTTCTGTTCCTCTTCCCTTCCCAGGATAATATGATCCCATGCTTTGTTTTATATCTGTATCTTAACTTAGCTTAATGAAAAGGATCGGACGCTGGAAGGTCCTGGTGCCGTGCTAGTGTTGTGTATTTATGCAGTCTGTACTCTGGCCATTTGAGCTGAGGCAGTGTGTCAGTTGGTTGCCTTTCCTTGGGCTATTGATAAAACTCAACTGTGTATGATATTTCTTGCAGAGGAGATTTTGCAAGTATATATATGTGATCATGCTTGAAGACCACTAAGAATGCCCACTCTGCCTCTATTGTGGACTGAGAACTGTGGGTTGCTGACAGGATGTGCCTGCAGATTGGGTCTGACTTGTGACAATCAGCTCTTTTCTTGTCTATAAGCAAAATTACCACAGGTAGAAAGCAAGTTGGCAGAAACTCCTGTGGTGTAGTTGGGCCACAGAGCTCTAGCAAAACAGCTGAGCTGTGTCCTTTGTCAAGGTGGCTTTAATTTCTCAAAGAAGAAATGAAAAAAGAAAGCAATGTTCTTTGCTAGTTGTTTCTAGGTATTTAGGAGACTTGGTTATGGCTGAGATCTGATAGGAGTAAATTGGAGAGTTTGGTGTCCAGCTGAGCTACAATCTACCATCTATTTATAGAACTGAAGAACATGTCTTTTCAAGAAAGTGTCTGAAACTTTGCTGTCCTAAAGAGGTGGGACAAGGCTGTGGCTGGGCTGCTGACAGTGTAGCTGGTCACTTCAGACTGACTCTTGGCTTGGCACAAGCACAGATGACACAACGGCAGCGGGTTCTTCCACAGCAGATGGTCAGCAGTTGGCCTGCAGAGCCTGGCAGGCTCCTGGTGCCTCGGGCATAGGTTTGTTACATCTCTTAAGTCTCTCTGATGGTTTATAGAATGTTCTAAAATGGTCCTTCATAGAAGTGAGAGGAAGACATGACTGCACAAGGCATGAATAAAACATGCTGACTTGTCGCCCACGTTCTTAAAATGTATGCAAGTTTACAAGTTTAGAGGAAGGTCCTGAAAATGAGATAGTGATCAGTTATCTTGTCACAGTGTGGGACAGTGCTAGCTAGAGCATACGTCTTTACACATAATTGAAGAGCCCACATAGATGCACTTAAGTAGGAGTTAAAACTGTTTTTAAAAGGACTCTAACTGTTTCGGAGACTGTAGGACTTGTGTGAAAGGGGGAAGCCAGCTGGCCTGTTTCCTGGCTCTGAAAGCTGCTGTTTCTTATGATGTAGAGGTCAAATATAGACACAAGCTTTAATGTATCATTGCCTTGGTTCTTTAGCAACCCTGGAATTGTAAAACGTAACCTTTTCAAGTGGAGACTTGGGTTTGGATCTTTCTGCATGGCTCTGAAATCAAAAGTACAGTTATTGTGCCTGTAGCTCTTAATCTAAGTTTTATAGCTTCATCTGAACCTATTTATAGAAGAATGTACATTCTGCTAAGGGGCAGCAAGCCAGAGGAAGTCAGCATATCTAGTGTGCCAGTGTTTTGAAAGCACGTACATTTTATCATGAGTGATGTTTCGTTACCGGCATCTGAAACAGAAGGCTGTTTTCATATGTGAGCTTTGCCTGTGACTTTCTGATCTGATCTTTCATTCTAAGCCATGTAGTCTTTCTATATTTAAACTTCAAATTAATCTGTTATTTGTGAATAGCAAGACTGTTAACAGGCAAAGTTTGCTACGTTTGTAATAGGCGAGTTTAAAGAACTTCCTCTTGTTTATCAGGAAGCTGGAAATTGCTTAGGCAGTATTGTGAGAAGCTGCCTTTCAAAACTCCCCTCCATATCGTGCCCAGGAGTTTAATTGACGCTTCTGGGTGTTCCAGTGTAGAGATCTGACTGTGCAACGCTTTGCTGCCTGGATGTGAGCCTGCGCGGTGGATTCCAACCTCCCCACTCATCAATAGCTTGATAGGAGACTTCCACTGCCAGTGGCAAACACATCTCCCAAAGGCATTGGTGACTTTGAACTGTTAGATACTGACTTACTGTCATTGTTTTTTTTAAATGTTAGTAGTCCTAACTGCATCTTCCATCTCTCAGGTGGATGTTGCATTGAGTTCTAACAGATTTATTTTTTCTCAACATGAAATCTGCAATGTATGAAAGGCTGCAGGCTCATGTTGAAGAGTAAAGTCTACTGGTAGTCAATGTTAGTATTTTCAAAATTTAATAGATGTCAACTCACCTGTTTGTGTGGCAGAAGCAAAGGAGATTCTTGTTTAACTGGTGTGGTACAAGGACATAAAGGAATTGCATGTTTGGTTTCATATTTATTTATTTTTTTTTCAGCAAGGAGAGTGTAAAGCTCTGTCCAATTGTGAAGGACATCAGTGAGTTTCAAAAAAAAAAAACCAAAAACCAAACCAAACAAAAAAACCCCAAAACAACCCCAGAAAAAAACACAAACAAAAACCACAACAAACAAACAAAAACCCAAACAAACAAAAAGCCTTCTTTTAAGGCACAGCATTCACATGAGGCAGCTGTCTGGTTTTAGAAACTCTTACCATCTTTGTTTTGTTATAGGTACAAGACAAAACAGATTGAAATTATTTCAGCCGTGTTATAAAGTACTTGCTGCTTAGTTGCAACTGCCTCTAGGTCATACTGTTGCACTGACTGTATGGTCAGGTTTGCATTACACTTGGTTTCTTTTTCCTGCAGATATATCCGTGTTTTCAACAAGACTGTCCACATAGTTGTAGGCGTTTCATTCGCAGTTAAGAATTTCAACCCATGCCAAGCTTCTGGTGGCTTCTCAGCCCCACGGAGTGCTTGGGCTCTGGCCTTGTCTGGTTACTTTTCAGACTGACCCTACTGAAGGTTACATCATCCCACGACATCCACTGATGAAGTAGCTGGGCTTTTAGAATAATCTGAGGCAGCAGGAAAAACCTAGCCCATGGTCTGGATACTGAAAGTGGGATGTGTCAGCTGCTGAGCCTGCCCACTCAACTGACCTGTTTCTAGCGTAGTGGCTGTAGCTAATTCACCTGTCACTGAAGTTGCTTGCATGTTGTCTCATCCCCACCCTATTTTTTTAATGTATCCCCAGTGTGTAACAGCTAAGCAGTGCAGCTGAAACATAAAGCTGCTTCCTCTATGTTTTTGGTCTCATTCAGATTTGTAGTGGATTTCAAATTGCTGTTCTGGGCAAAGTTGATAGGCTAGTGACAGTTTGACTTCTACAGGTTTATTAAAAACAAATGGCTTTCTGAGGAAAGTGGATCATTTAAAGGTAGAAAGCACTAAACAGGATTCATTCTTCTCATCATGAAAGTGACAGCAGCATGGCAACTCAAACAGCTCACGTACCGTGTCCAGTTGATTACCACTTTCTGCCAGATGTGGTTGCAGTGTAAGATCAACCCAACATGTAAAGGCTGATTAGAAAACGTTCCAGTGCAGAGATTACAGTAAATAACCCCCTGCTGCTGTGGCAAACATGAAATCCTTACTTTTCTATTGTAGCTGTGCTATTCTGGATAAAAAACTGCACTTGATCCTGTTACTGATATTCCAGTAAACAGCCAAGTGATGAGAGTTGCAAATTGATATAACCAACAAGTAATGTTAGGGGTTGTTCACCTCATGGAAGGAAAACCATAGGCCACAGCTGGAATCCTGGTATCCAGTTACGCTAGTCAATCAATTAGATCTTACTTGCTTTTCTCCTAAGCAATAATCTTGCAACAATATATACCCACTTTAAACTTGTTCTGTTGTGTGCAGCAGGACCTAAGATGCAACAAGGGACTGTGGCTTTAATGCTTGCATGGATGGAGAGAGCAATTCTGTCCCTTAGAGGAAATTGAATAAATGTTTTGCAGGCTTGGCAGTAGATTGGCTGGTGGCTGCAGTTTCCTATTTGTTCTCAAAATTAATGTGTGTTTTGGTGAAGGCTTCCAGATTTGAATTGCTGAAGGAAATGTCTCGTAGAATGAGGTCTGAGATTTGCCATGGGGGATAAAAGTTCCTTTTTATGCACAAAGTTATTGATCAAATGCTTAACACAAATGCTACTTGTAATGTTAGCAGGGTTTTTTCCATGTCCCTTCCTCCCTTAGAGTTTGGCATCTAAGATGCTATGTTACAATAGGATGGGAAATAGCATTTCTCAAAGACAGTGACTTTTCTATTTTTACCTTGTAACCGTCGGTTGGTGTCTACCAAATGCAAATGGTATTTTGTCTATCTTAAACTATTGAGAGCTGTGCAAAATAGGTGGTACATTGGTGATTTGTCTCAGCTGCTATTTACAGTAAGTCAATAAAATAAAGTGACACTTCTAGCTCCAGAATTGCTTGATGTTTCATATCGACATAAGCAGAACTGCTCAATTCTTGTCTTTGAGCAGAAGAAAATATGTTTTTGTTGATTTGGTTGTGGAGTAGGATTTAGGTGGAGTCAGAGTCTGGAATAGTGTCTCTGGGTGAGAGGAAGGGGACGTTAGAGGAGTGATTTGTCTTCTTTCCCCTGCTTTGCTGAAATTGTATTCTTGCCTGAGACAAAAATCTTTGGTATTCAAAGTGAGTGAATTCTCTACAAATTAGGTTCAAGACTGAACTTCTTTCTACTTTCAACAGGGGAAATATTTTATGCTTAATAGCAAAGGCTTTTGCTACAGTGAAACTGCTTGCAAAAAGCAGGACTCGTTGACCATGGGACCTTTTCCCATGTGCTTTGTGTCCTGGCTTCAGGCATGTGCTGCTATAGGGCTGCTTTCCTTAGCACGTTTGTACTAGGGACTTTGTGTAGCCCTTTTTCTGGGTGACAGCTCTGTTATTCCAGATATTTAATTCCTAAGTAAAATGAAAGCTTTTATTCTTGTTGGCTCACGGGTGTCAGCAAGGTCTCAGACTTTGTCCATAACATATATACGTTACTAATCAATTGGCAGTCTTAAAGACCATGCTTAAAACCCCAATGACTGCTGCTTAAACTTGAGCTTCTGCAGCTTTCCTGAATGTTATCTTTCAGTTGTATTACTCTCAAGGAGAGAGCTCCAATGTAAACACTGAAGGTAACGCACATTATTTTCCCTCAGAGGCAGTGAAGCTGTAAGGTCTGGGAACTTTTAACTATAAAGTATTCAGAGTCCATGGAAATCGAAGGAGTTGCTTATGGCAAGAATTGTTTTTTAAAGCAGCATAACCATACTTTTTTCCCATTATCAGTACTTAGGGAGACAACTGCCTTGATCACACCATTTGCTGGCTTTTATTTTCCCCTTTCCAAGAGAGCTGTGTTTGAACTTCTGAGGAGGAAATGCCATATGTGTAAGTCATTAAGGACCAAAAGGGACAAATCTAGCATAACTGCTTTAATACTGCTAATGAGCAGGGGTGGTTTTTGTAGGTGACTTAAAGCCAAATATCTTGCCTTGATATGGTAGGGGAGGAGGGGTGCAAACGGTATGAAAGTGCACTGGAATAAAATCCAGTGTATATGGGCAGTAGATTTTTCAGCTTTGTTTTCAAGGCAGGTATTTGGTGACAGAGGAAGTGGTGTGCTTTTGTATTTGAAGTAGTGCGGTAAGGTGATTCTAAGGGTAATTACACTCTCAGTTTGAGAAATAATTGGAGGAAGCTCCAAGAGAAATCAGCTGGTACTTGGAGTCATCTGTCCTGTCTCTCCGCAGACTCTTCATGTGATTGATAGGGAAGAAGAAACTCATTTTCTCTTCTGCAAAACACTTAATACTATGCGTAGCACGAGTATGCCTATGAGTAGGTGGAGAGGGAAGAAATTGTATGGAAAACGTTGTCTTGGTGTGAGACGCAGTTATGTGGTTCAAAGTCTGACTGCTGTGACCTCTCAGACTTCAGGATCTGCAGCAGAGTTTGGGAAGAAGGAGATGTGTGAAGTTAGGCTGGAGAGAAGAGGTAGCAGTCCCCCTAGTTACTTGTAGTTGCAAGGCCTATAGCTGCATTACTGGGAAAGTGTTTATAGCACCTGGAGAGCATGTGCTTTGTTTAGGCTTGTTGAGCTGGCATAGGCATGAAAGTGCATAGGCAATATCTGGGAAGATGCTGGACTTTTGATAAAGGGTAGACTTGATGGAGTCAAGATGAGATGTAACTCTTCAGGTAGGCTTTTGGGGAGGAAGAAGGAGATGGCACAAATTGCTGTTCTGATTGGAGAGGTCGTTATAAACTAGATTATGATGCAAGTTTGTGGAGACAAGGCAAGCTGGGGGTGAAAAGAGTAGATGGTGAACATTAACCCCACAGATAGATTCCCTACTCTTGTTTGTGGAATTGCTTGATAGTCCAAGCCAAAAACTTTAAAATCACCTAATGTTCATGTAAGCAATTATTGTAGAAGCAGAAACCGATGCCTTTGTTCTGTTTTGCAGCGCTGTTTTGTGATCAGTCTTCTGTAGACCTGCAAGTTCAGCTCTTGCATTGGTTAGCACAACAGCGTAGTAGCTTCCTGATACAGTTCTGTGCCTTGCAAGGGAGGACTTCTACTCTTACTTGCTTATTTAACTTTTTTGGTTGAGGCTTTTACACTCTTACTCTAAGCCACTTCTTGCTGTTCTTGACTAGCCCGGATTTGGAACAGTCTTACATTTCCTTTTTGGTAGGTTCAAGGTGTTATTTAAATATTTATAAACTAGAAAAATAACTTTTGAAGACTATTGTAGCCTTCAGTGTAAACTGAAGGAAGGTCTGTAAGGGGTTACTCTGAGAGCCTTGGCAAAGTTGAGGAACTGAATGTATGACACAGCTCAGATGCTGAAGCAGCTCGTGTGTTAATTCAACCTGGAATGACATCTGCTCTTAGGTTGGCACCAATATCCCTCTGAACAGAGAGGTCTTGTGCTCTGCTGCTGTTTCTCTGCATACTGAAATGTAAATTGTGAATAATTAACTTTGAACTGGGGAATCCCAGGTCTGTCTATTGAACAATTGAGTAAAAGAACTCCAACAAAACCAAACTAGAAAAAACCCCTGCCCCATCCAGAATACAATCTGAAAAGGTAAAGGTAAAGATATGTTATTTAAAACGTTGTAGAATCTCTCTCATTAAAAAAAAAAATAAATCTGAAAATCAGGAAGTAGTTTTTAATAAGCTCGAAGTCACATTCTGAAGACAGTGAAACTTTTTCACTATTCTCTTTTTTATCTTATGAGCCTAACAGACACACATTAGTTACATCTTTTAATGGTCTTTTTAAAAGCTCATGAAGAGCTAAGGTGTCTTAGCTTACTTTGCTCTTCCTCACTGAACCCTCTATGGATCTTCCTCAGTTTGGCAGATCATCTTTTCTTATTAATGAAGGTATTAATCACACTTTAGCCTTGCTTCTCTTTCCTGAATAAGTTGCAAATGTCTTAAGGCTGAGTCAAAAAATTGGCAAGTCGAAGAGTTTAAAGGCTGGTGTTTAGTTTTACTTTAGAGTCAGAGAATTGAGGGCCATTTATAACTTCTATGTGCATAGGTTTTGCATCTGCAGACTTAACTAGAGAAAGTATATTCAAGTCGAAATTAAATGCATAATTTCAACAAGGATCTCTAGACTGAAGGAATGTTCAAAATAGCAGCTAGCAAGATGTGAAGAGAGGAAATAGGAGACATCGTGTACTGTGATTTGGCAATTATAACTTAGTCCCACAGTAAAACAGATTCAAATGGAGGGTATAGGTATTCATTCTCAACTTCTCCACTTGTGTGAAAGTCGCAATGAAAGCACTGGCTGCTGTTGCTGTACCGTTCCCAGTTAGTTACTCTGCTTGGAGTTTGTATTTGAGCTCATTTTCTGGGTTTGGGGATTTGCTGACACTGCACTTGGTGTGGTTGGCTGCAGTAGCAGAAACTTCATCAGGAGGGTTCCTTTAATCCTTGTTTCTACTAATTCTGTGTACCCTAACAGGATCACCTTTGTAAGATTGCTTTATATGGCTTCTGATGGACTCTGCTTCAGTCAGTACTTCTTAATATGATCTATTTTGTATTAATGAATGCACCTGTGATTTGCCTTGAAGGCTCTGAACTTCATTGTCTCTTTTGAAAACTGAGTTTCTGTCCCACCAGTATAAATGTCTGAGTTTGTATCTTTTGAAAATGTAGTTTCTAAATTTTCTAGTATGTGTTTTCTTTTTCCTTGTACCTATTATTCCCTACCACACTGAACACAAATTAAGTTTGCCAAGTCTTATTTTAAAATTCAGCTTAGCCACCAAACTCAGCTGCTCAATTTGTTAAAGTTTCCGATGTTTCTGCGTTGCTCCAGATGCTGATTGACTGCTGGTTAAGCTGAAACTTTATGGTATTGGGGAAAGAAATCAAGGAAGCTTGAATTCCTTAACTTTGTGGTGTGACTTAATGGGAAACAGCTCTGCAAAAATTAACCACTCATCTCTTTTTTCTTTTGGTCTTCCCCTTGAGATGATGAGTTAAAGTCTTCATCAAAGGTTTAATTCTTTCTGTGCGCTGAAAGTAGTAGGCTAAAATTTAATCATACCTCTCTACTCAGCACACTATAATTACTCATGTCCTAAAATGTTCAGAGCTGCAGACCAAGATGCCGTACCCTCCAGCAGAAATGACCGAGTGACTTTAGCAGAAGAGCTGCAGCAGTGTATAGTTTATCTAACATCCACCAATGGAATCCACAATTTATTGCACCTCTTTTCCATTGTGAGCTATGTGCTGAAACTTAGGACTGAAAGCTTGCAAATTTGATGTTTCCTTATACTAAGGACAAATGCTGTCATCTGCAGTAAAACCTCTGAATGGGGTAAACGGTGAGCAAACCACTTGTCTTGCTTCTAGGCTTTTACAAACCACTGTCCTCTATAATGCATTAGTCAGCAGTGCAGAATAGAAGTTTATCGGCCGGTTTGTACAACAGGATCAAGGAAATCTGTCGGAGCTGTGAGCTTGAGCTGCTGTCATTCAATACCATGGCTTTTACTGTAATTCTTCATTTGCAGAACTGTCTCCCTCAAGGGTAGTGTTACTGATGTTATAGAAGTTAATTTTATATTTCAGAAGGTGTTATGAAAAAAACAACCGTAACACTCTGTACAACCAAAACAAAAAACACCTTGACAACAAATATTTTAGAATCAAACTTGGCAAACAGATCACATAATTTTTATCTTTTGTCTCATTACAGAAAGTCATGCCACTGACCTGAAACTGAAGCAGATTTGCAGCTCTTTTGCCCATACAAAAGACAATTTTAACCACAAGCACTGCACTTTTCACAGTCTTCTGACTCTGAGCTATAGATTTGTGTCTTGAATGTGTCTGTTTAGTAGAATTAAAAAACCATTGAAAAAATCACTTGCTGTGAATTTAAAAAGAATACCAGACTTCTGAATGCTTCTGATACAGCAGTGTGTGTTTCTGAACACACCAGGTGGATCTCAGTAGCTGATGCAACTCATCGGTCTGTTTAGACAGACCTGTCCTCTGGGCTTTTCCTGCTCTGGAGAGGCAGAATCCATGGTTTCACAGCAGCCTGAACCTTGGCTTTCTGCTCTTAGCAGCATTAATGCCCTCCAATATATGGATTGTGCTGGGGATGGAGGGTGTGAGTGGTGACCCTGCTGCCCAGGTGAACTGAACTCCTGTGGAGTGTTTGCAGCAGACTGGCATAGATTAGGTGTGCATGGTCAGTCACAGAATATCTAGGGTAGGGTATTGGTCATCACTGAATGACTTGAATAGTTGGACGAATGCTTCTAGTCTGGGGGTGGAGGGAGAAGAAGTATGTGGAAAATCATTAACAATGATTACTGTCCTTTCAGGGAAAGTAAAAATGAGTATTTTCATTAGGAACACAGATAATGCTTAGTCTAGTAGTTAAACTTTTTAATTTTTAACTTTTTCTAGTTAGGTCTTCAAACTTTAAGCCTCAGCCCTACAATTAGGTCTCTATTCTGTGCCCTTTCTGTTGCATGAAGTCATCTCCTGAAGTCTTGCTAGGACTGTCTGGGTTTTGGTCATGCAGCTGCAGTATGTGGTTTCCAACTGTGTCTCGAAAATAGGTAATAGCCTGTAGAAGGTCATTGCTGGCAGCCTAGCAAGAGCCTGGAGGTAATAGGTGGTGTGGTAAATCAAAGATGCTATCAGTAGATGTGACATATAGATGCTAGAGGAAAGTTTGTTACTGCCCTACTGTTTAAGTACTTATCCTAATTTCAGATACTCTCCTGTGCAAGTCTACAGCTTCCTAATGTACAGGGCACAAAGCCGTATTTCAGTCTTGTTCTCTAAGACAGTCTAATGTCTTATTTTTTTTTGTCTGTAAGATGTAGTTGCTTGCAGAAGACTGTAATTCTTCAGTATAAACTAACATCTATTCTTGCATTCTTTCCTGCTGTTGAAGAGGTCTTAATGCATGACTGAGTGCACTCTTCTGCTGTGTAGCTTAGTAGGGACTCCAGGAGGTGTGCTGTAGCACGCTGATGAAACTCTAACTTCTGAGATGACTGGAGTATCTGTTTCTGGCAATACTTCCTTTTCCTTATGTGTCTGCGTTCAGTGTGCTTGATGCTGTACCTGTAGGTGGAGAATTCAGTAATACTTACTCATCTAACCCAGAGGTAGCGAACTGCCACAACTGACTTAAACCTGCAGGCACTCAAGTCATGTGGTGATGTGCACCCCAACTTCATCTGGGGTGAAGATGGAGAAAGGTTGGGATGTAGGACAGAAATGTTGGAAAGCTAGCACTGTTGGACGAAAGAGTCAGACTAGTGTTACTGTTAGCATGTACTAATAAATAATAAGCTTGGTTTTGGGGTTCTTTTTGCTTGTTTGGGGGCTTTTTAGTGTGTGGTTTTCTGATGTCTTTTGGGTTTTGTTTTGTTTTTTTTAAGGGTAGAATGTAAGCACTGATCTTGCTGTTTGCCACAACCGTGGCCAGCAGCCTGGTGGACTGAGAGCTTGGCCACACTGCAAATGTATTTGTCTTATTTGTAGCACCTAACACCTTCCTTTTCTCCATCTTACAGACTTGATCCAAGCAACTAATGAAACAAATGTGAATATTCCTCAGATGGCTGATACGCTTTTTGAGCGAGCAACAAATAGTAGCTGGGTGGTCGTATTCAAAGCCTTAGTCACCACACATCATCTAATGGTTCATGGCAATGAGGTGAGTGTGATCAGCTTTCTCTGGAGACTGCATTGGCACTGAGCAAACTCCAAGCCAAAATCACTCATAGTGCAAAGGCATCTCCTCTGAACCAGTAAGGAGCTGAGAACAAATTAATGATTGTTGATGAGGAGCAAACTTACCTTTAGCAACATAGTTGGAGGCCTGCGGTGTATCTGTCTCTTCATTTATGAAATCATAGCGTAAGAGCAAGCAGCAGCCTGTTCCAGGATGCTGACAATTTATGTGCTATCGGAAAACAGAGCTACCCAGGATTAAAGGCTACCTGGGAATTTTTGTCTAGAGTCAAACTGCTGTTCTGGCACGTGTGTACTGACATCCAAATAGCTGCCTTCTCTGTGTGAGTACTAAAATCTTCATAGAGCTGTGAATTCAACCTGATAGCCTTTTGGACTGCGTTTTCTTTGCCCTTGCTTTTTATTGACCTGTATAGACTGGTAAGTCTACATCAAAACAAAAAGCATACTTAGAGCTTTAGTATAACTGTGAAACCATTCCTCCCTGGCTGTATATAAAGTGTTTTCATGCAATGAACTTCTCCAATGTCACTGTAAATTTTTATTGGTGTCCTATTTTTCCATTCCAAGTTTTGGCCAATATTCTGAATTGCTTTTTGTAACTGTGTCAGGCTGTTACTCCCTGTGCTTGATGTGGGGCCTGCTTGTTATTAAAACAGGCCCTCAGCTTGGCTGAAATGGGGGTCTGCTGGATTGAAAATTCTGGGAGTAGCCTGGATATGCTACTTTGTGAGCAGATAAATCTTGTACTTCTTCAAATCCATTTTTATTGCTCCTTCCAGAATCTGGTTTGTATTTTGCAGAAAATCTATTTTTCATGCGTACAGTAGGATGTTTAGTGGAGATTCAGTCTAAATGTAATTAATCTAAATGGATAAGAGAGGTTTTGAGGAAGGTAATGCAGACTAAAACAAAAATCTGTATGTGTGTATGCTAGACCTAGACTGACAATTTTCCAGCTAGGAGGTAGAAAGCATTCAGATACAACCTGTGATAAGAAAATAACTTTGTGTTGCAGAGATTTATTCAGTACCTGGCATCTAGAAACACGTTGTTCAACCTCAGCAATTTTCTGGACAAAAGTGGATCTCATGGTAAGCCTACTCATGTCTATAATCTTAACAAGTTTCTAAGTAAGAGGCTGTTGTTAATTTCTCCTTCATTTGTAAGATGTGAATAATATAAAAATGTGCTACTGAAGCTTGTTTATAAGTACTTTAATGAATACAGGAGCTTGAATGAGCTGCTGGACAACTTCAGTTCCTGCAAAATTTTTACTCAAAAGGTGAAGCTGTACAACTCTCTTAAAGTGCTGGTTGAAATCTGGGCTGGATCAGCTATCTCCTTAACTGTTGTGGGAGTTAAGGATGGAATGGATAATTTCCCACATGATTTTTTATTTTTACTCAGTCTTAAATAGTAATTTGGTTGCTTGGGGACATTGTACTTTCTAGGAATTGTCTAAGTGTTTAATTGAGGGCGTGGGGCTGCAGGACCAAAAGAACTAACTGGTTTTGATTTGAGTAGTGAATTTGGAAAGGTCTAGGTTGAAATTAAGGACTTTGTTTCAACTAATGTTTGCAAAGTCTGCTTTTTTGCTTTTGAGTGGAATTTAGTGAATTTTTCCTATTCCCTCACTTAACAGAAGAAAAGCTTGTTTCATGGTAGCTCCACTGGAGAAGAGAGAAAACTCTGCAGCTATCATATAATGCTTGTAGAGTGTATACAGAATGTTTGAATAGTGGGCAAGCTGGAAGCAGTGCTCTGTTATTCCATCTCTTGATGGAGATATGCATCACCAAAAAGACTCGAGCATCTTTTAGAAATGATAACACAGAGCAGGAACAAAGCCAAACAAATATTAAAACTGTGTTTGTCTGAGCAAAACATGCTATGCATGTTGAAAGATAATACAACAGTGTGTCATAGATAATGAGGCATCAGAGTTGGTAGTGTTAAGCCTGAGTTGGCAGAGATACTTAATGTTGAGAGATCTTAAGGAAAAATACAGTCAATGACTAAGTCAAAGGGTGTGGATTTTAACAAAGACAGCAAAAAGGGACTTGTACTGAAGAGGAGGATGAGTTGCCTTCTGGACACATTTCTGTGGAGGAAGAAGCTTTGAAAGAAATACCTGAAGGACGGACTGTAATACGAACTGTTCAGAAGCCTTACAGGCTTGAAGGTCACCGAAGTTTGAATACTGCCTGTACAGTATTATGTGCCTTGAAGATCTCTGGTGTAACAGTTCAAAGAAGGCACTAATCTCTGTGGATGCCTTCATAATGTCTCTGTTCTGGTAAACCTAGTCAGGGCAATTTTGAAGGTCTGTGTAAGAGTTGGAGGGACTGACATACGTGAAATAGTGGGAATGTTGAAATCCATCTTGATCCTAGAAGTCATGCACCAGTTAAGTAAAAACTTTGTTAAATTGACATTTTTTCCCCATTAATAGGGGGTAACTAATTTTGCCATCAAGTAACATTACCACAAAACTACGTAGGAGCCACTGTCAGGTTTCCCCAGGAACTATGCTATTGGTGCATTGGGTGAATCTGTTGAAGTGGAGGACAGCAGTAGATTGTCTTGGTGCAGCACTACTGCTTTTTCTTCAGAAGCTGGAATGTGTCCGATGATGCCTGTTTTGTATGTGGAGTTGCAGGGTGCAACAGAGATGACATAACCTTGGGGTCTATTGACTGTATGTTATCGTTTACTAAAAAACCTCCAAATAAGCATGAAAATGAAATGTAAAATGTGTAACTTTTTTTGCAGGGTATGACATGTCCACCTTTATAAGGCGTTATAGTAGATACTTGAATGAAAAAGCATTTTCCTACAGACAAATGGCATTTGACTTTGCAAGAGTGAAGAAAGGGTAAGCAAAGTTTAGCTATGTAAACTGGTAGGGTTGCCTGACCCATGAAGATGGGTCTCAGTGTCTCAGTGACTTTGTTCTTCTGTCCTTTGTTTAGCCACCATGAAACACCAAAATGATTTGGTTTCTTAAGGATTTCTAGTTGGTTAAAGTTGCACAAGGAGAAGAGGAAAGACTCTGGGTAGTAAAGCAAATACTGAAGACTAAGGTGCCTTGAAGAACTGAGAGCTTTTAGTGCTAGGTGTTTAATCTGACTTTTATTAAATTGTGTGTCAGCAAGACTGTGTTTAGGATTTGGAGAAGGAAATGCTCTGATTTTTAGGGTGTTTCATTACTCTCCAGACACTTTCTGTAAGAAAGATGACAAAGGGAAGTGAAAATGTAAAGTTCTTAGCAGACAGCCCAGCAAACAGTTATAAACTGAACAGAATTAAGTTGTAAACAACTGATTTTATTTCCCACAAGAAGTGTGTTAAAAAAAGTTAACCCAGCCCAGACTAGTGTGTTGGTATTTACCAGAACATTTTTTTGGTCTCTGACTCCTCTAAGTGGAACTTAATGACTCTAAGTTCTCTCTTCAAGCACAGACAACACAGCAAGTGGCTTAACACCCACTGAAGGTGCAGCTTAGTTAACTGCACGCTCCTGCTAATCACGAGTTGTGTACGGGATCCTTCTGGCACCTCTGGTGTACTCTGCAGTGTGGGATTCTGAGTGGTTAATGCAGGCATCGCTGCCAGGCCCTTCGTCTCCCGCTTCTCAAACTGCCTAAATGTGTAGGGCCTACTGTGGCAGCTTTGCTGTGTAGCTGGATGCCATTCCCATAGGGGGGACCAGAGTAATTATCTCTTGAACCTGTCAGGAATATGAATCCCTAAGAAGCTTTTGATATGAAGACTGGTGGCTGGTTGGATTGATAGTTAGTCAGGCTTTGATCCAGCAGGCTACTGTAGCTGCTAGCATCTTAAGTTTCCTTTGTCACTCAAGTGCCTTCAAACACTTCATGTTAAATAATTTTAACTTTGGGGTTTTGGGAATCCTTCGATGACTGCCTTGCTATATATTCCTGGGAAGGCTTTCTTTGTGTGTTATTTCTGGTGCTCAAAACAAGGTGCTGCCTCAGAGTATAGCACAAAATAAGTAATGCATTTCCAGAGAGGAGGTGCTATACCTGTTGGTGGCCAGAATGGGGCAATACATAGTGGTGGTTGTGCAGATTTGTGATATTCAGAGAGAAAAATAGGTGTGTGTGAAGAGTGCTGTAAGACTGTGGGTGGCAATTAAGGAATGCTACACATCTCTGACTGCTGTCTGATCCCTTTGGAGTAATGGTTCAGGACTGGTAAAGCAGATCAAAATCTGTGGAAGGGCTATGAAGAAGTAATGGAATTAATTAGTACCCAGCAATACTGAGGAAAGACATTCAAAGCAAAGATTGCCCTGATTGAGATTGCCACTGAATTGGCATGCATATATTGTGAGACTGATGGGGAAAAACCCAACCTGTAGAGTTTTGTCTTCAGTGACCACAGAGACATCAACAATGAGTTGTCATTAGCTATCCATAACAAAATTAATGCACAGAGACTATCAGCTCTCTAAGTACTTAGAAGATGTGAGAAGCAGGAGAATCACTGCTCCAAACGTTTGAAATGGATTATAGCTGCTTTAAGCTTAAATTTAGACAACAAATCACTTTATGGGAGGGGAGAGGGGAAACGCCATGGCTTCTAATCTGTATTCCCTCTTGCAGAGCTGACGGTGTAATGAGAACAATGGCTCCTGAAAAGCTGCTGAAGAGTATGCCAATATTACAGGAACAAATTGATGCACTACTTGAATTCGATGTATGTATTGAAGATCACCCAGCATTAACATTGGGCAGTGACTTATAAATGCTGTGTTGAAATGAACACATTTCACCTTGTAGGTAATGCTTTACTGATCATCCCATCATGTGGGCTGAAAACCCCCTTTTCAGTATCCCACTGAGGTAGCGAGGTGAAGGATGGCCCTTTCCTATATGTATGAAATGTGCAGGTTGCACTTTTTTAGAGCGTAGAGGAAATGAGCGACATTGAGGAATGTTGTCTCGGAGCTCAAAGCTTCATTTCCTACAGCAAGGATGGGAAGCAATGGAAAAACAGGGAGACTGAATAATCTTTTTTCTGTCTCTTGGCAACCAGTGTCTTTTTGGGGTGTGGGAAAAAAGCCATTGAAATACCACATGTACATTGTTTGGCTTCCTCAAAATCTTTCAGTTTTCAGCTGTAAACTAAATTGGCTAAACTCTAATCTAGACTGTTCATAGAAATAAGTGTCTGCAATGTATTTATTATGTTATGAATGCTGGTGGAATTGTTTATCTGCCTTAAGGGTAAAAACAGGAGTCAGTTGTTGTAGGAGGTACAGAGTAATGTTGCCAAGAGGTCTTTGAAGGAATCAGTCTTGAAGTTGTTCTGTTCTTGATGGGTAGAAGGACTTGCCCTAGGAGTATGTCTTGCTAATGCGTTTTTTGTCACTTAAATGACATAGGAATTGTGACAGTGGTCTCAGAAGAAGAGGTTTTTTTAATAAAAGAAAGATCTTTTACTAAATGAGCACTTATTTTCTGCCCAAGTTAACATGAGGACTGGAGGGGTCTTGACATTGCTAACCCAACTGTGTTATCTGGTAGACTACTGAGGTTTTGTTAAGCTCTGCTGTGAACTGACATCTTTTGTCCTGTTTATTAAGGCTTTGTTAATAGCATCTTTGCCTTCCTCCTCTTTTTGAGAGGTGAAGGAGTCAAGACTAAGATATTTGTTGTTGATGGGAATACTTTTCTGCTGTAGTGGATTGGAGCGGTGCAGAAAGCAATATTTGATCTGCTAACTGAAACCTTTGTTTGGTTTCTTAGTGTGAAAGCTTGTATTCAGTGCTTGCTTGTATCTATAACAGCATCAGATACCTGGTGCAAGCTAAAACTTCTGATTGCATTCAGTAAATCTGTAAATAACTGGTATTTTATTTGTAGGTTCATCCAAATGAACTGACAAATGGTGTCATAAATGCTGCATTCATGCTTCTGTTTAAAGATCTTATCAAACTTTTTGCTTGCTACAATGATGGCGTTATTAACTTACTAGGTAAGTAACCTTACTTATATCTCTCTTACCATGAGCAAGTGGAAAGTGAATTTCAGGTTGGCTTCAGGTTTTTTTTACTTAACTTTCATTAAAGCTTAATACATTTTTCTTGACTGTTTGTTCTGAAATGAGAGAAGTTAAAGCCATACCCTCTTAAATTAGTGTTCATCTGAGGCTGGATTGTCATGTGCCTTTAAAATTGTGCAGAAGTCTACTCTAAAGGCACTGGAAAATTCTGTGCCTAAAGAAATGTAAAGTGCTGTGGGAGTTTGCCTAATAAGGCCTGCAAGGTTAGCAAAGCAACTTTTGCTATTTGACTGTGTTTTTAAGAAGTCCAGATTCTTCTGTTACATATCCTAAGTAGTAGCCTTGTATGAAGTAATATTCTGCTGCATACCATACCCGATCTGTCTGAAAACATGACTGCCAAAGCTAGATCCCTACCAAAGCCTTACCTGCCATCAGCCTGCAGAGTCTGTAGGAGGCTGTGAGCACATTCTGAAATTTGGACAGGTTTTTTTGTATCCGTGTTGCAACACTTTCTGGTGATGTTTCATGAAATTAAGTCCCTGGTATTTTGACTGAAACAAGAGGCATGGAAAACTTATGGAGCAGATAAAAATGTTGGGTATAACAACTGGATTGAGATATCACTGTCCACTGCTAATTAAAGCATAAGTTGAGGTTGAAATATGTGGCGATTGTGCTTTATAACGGACACAAACCAGCTTTAGAGAGCTACTCAAGTGGAAAAAGTACTCTTCTTTGAAGTGAAGACAGCTTGGGAGAGGACATATATTGATATTTATTTAAGTATCCTTAATTACTTTGAATTTTAAGTTTGGTAGCTACTTGATCTAGTTACCTTTAAAAACCTGGTTTATGTCACACACAATGCTATGGCTGCTTGGGGTGTGATATTCCAGTTTGATTCTTTAGTGTCTCAGCAAACTGAATTTCTAAAGTCTGCTAAGGACTAGGAGCACTATTTGATCAGTGTCCAAGAAGAAAAATGTTAATGGAGTGCAATATTCTTGAAATGTGATTTTTTTTTTCTTCTGAAAACTAGATTTGCTGATGAATGCAGACCTAATGTAAGATATCTTAACTGAAATTTGCCAAATTATTTCTCTAGAGAAATTTTTTGAAATGAAAAAGGGACAATGTAAAGATGCTCTTGAAATCTACAAACGATTTCTTACTCGAATGACCAGAGTATCAGAGTTTCTTAAAGTTGCAGAGGTAAGTGACTTCCAGTCTTCTGGAGTCTGGCAATTAAGTATGTTCTGAAATTTTTAACAGTAGTATAAAATATTAGTTGCACTTGCTAAGCATCTAACTTGCTGTGAGGCAGTATAGAAGTTCCTGGATATGGCTTTTCAGCTCTTCTTGAACTAGCTAAGCCCTGGTTAGGACTTCCCCATGCCTCTGTTGTGCAGCCAGCCTCTGCTTTTCTGGTAATGTAGCAGGTGACATGACTTCAACTGTATCAGTATTTCTTGAAAATGCTGTAATAAATGCATGCTTTTAGGACAGGGTCAAACATTGGAGAGAGATACAGCGATTGGTAATAAAAGCATAATGATTTTATAAGTCTGCTTTTCAAGTCTCTGCAGCCAACTACAAATTAACTGGAATGTGAGATTTTCCTGGTTTTGATTCTTGTTATCATCCTCTTATGTGGATAATACAAATATTACATGGTTAATTAACTTTTTTGCTGGGCTCTCATTTGTGGTAGCTGGCTCCTTGGCACAAGATGCACATTTCCATGTTTCGTGCTTCATTATAATGGACAGCAGTAATGAGCTGAATAAAAAGTTTTTCTTTGCTAATTTACTGAACCGTTTATGAAGAAGCTTGCTAGACTCATGAATGGCATGTACTGTCTGATATGAATGTTGGACTGGAGGGAATGAAGTACTTTAGACACCTATAGATCATCTCTTTGGGTCAGGGATTATAGTGACTATACTTCAGGATTACCAGGTGCAGTGGACCTCATTCTTCTGCGAAAGCTAAACCAACAGACGCTTTGAAGAGCCATAGTGGAACAACAGGACAGTTAGTAGAGGATTACGGACGTAGACCTCATCTTACTGTATTTGAAATGCTAGGAGAGAAGGGTGGAAGAACCAAGTGACTTGAGCTTTAGCATTTTTTAAAGTGGTGTCTTCTAGGATTTGCTCACTGGCTGAGTTTCAGAGAACTTAATTAGGATAGTCAGGTATATCTGGATAGTGTGTGTCTGGCAGTTCACTAGTGCTGTCCTCTGAGACAACAGTGTATGACCAGAAGGCCCTGCCTGACTTGCAGTATGGAGTATGAACTTAACCTGGGTGGAATCAAACTCCTTTTTTTTGACACTTAATTTGTAAAGGAAAAAAAAGACTGCTGCGGGTTGTTGAAGATAGCTACTGGAAAGATGGGCATCTGCTCTTGCAAACTTTGTCTTTAGAAAAAGACTACAAAGTGCTTTATAGGTTGAAGAACGTACCACAGTTCTGGTCAAAATTAGTGCCTGCTGTGGTGGGATAACGCACTTACATTTTACCTCTTTTATATCCACAGCAAGTTGGAATTGACAAAGGTGATATCCCTGATCTTACACAGGTAAGCTTCTCTTGCAGCCTTTTTGGATCTGTGTAATAACTAAAAGTTCTGTATTTAGTAAGCACTCGAGGAATGTAGACGTTTAAAAGCAGAAGTCATAGTTTGTTTGCTGTCAGTATGCACCAAAACCTCTAGCATCAAAACTTCTAACATCACTTATGCTGTAGCTGCTTAAATTCTATTTTGCTGGTCCATTTTCAGTATCACTTGCAAATTGGCTTGGGTGCCTGGCTTTGTTTAATGTGAAAAGGATATTTACTTGGATCCATGCTGAAGAGTTCAGTAATGGCGGTTTTGATGCCAGTAAAATTGGAACAGAAGAGCAGCCCAAACTGCTTAACAGTTGTAAATCCTAAGTGTTCATAACCTTTGAATGTGTAGTTTTTGAAAGCCTGGTTTAAATTAGCATCAGAATAGTGGTTCTTTTGGTTTAAAAAGTCAGTTAAAAATTCTGAAAGTAAGACATGATGTGAAGGTGGAGAGCTTTAATCTTTATGGGTTTCAGATGCTATAGGGCTATATAGTCTGACCACTCTTTTTCTTCAAAGGAAATCTTTGACTTCTAGCAGTGTGTGAATACTAAACCCAGATCTGAAATAGCTGAAGTAGTATTCACCTGACTATCTCAGGGGCACTTTTTTTTTAACAGGGTCCAGTCAGTCATGAACTAAGTCCTTGAACCAGAAAGACTCACCTTAAGCTCAGTTAATTCAGTATGCTTTATAAATTCCTGTAGCACTCCTATCTACTTCTGCCTGTGCTGTGTCAGCTTGCTGGGACTGTGCAAGCCCTGTTCTGCATCGTCAGTCAGCGCTGCCCTTGCTCAGTGGCACCTTGATTACTGCTACGGGAGGGTCCCTTTCACCTTGTGAACCAACACTTTAAAATGTAATGGAGTATTTCAGTTGGATGGACCTGCCACAGTCATCTAGTCCAACTGCCCAACCACTTCAGTGATCTGCTCAAATAGTCCCTCACGGCTGTGTTCTTCCAAAGGCTGCTTGGCACTTGCTTGCTAAGGCTAACCTGCTACGTGCTGTAGAGTGTGTATAAGACCTAGGCAGTGTATTTCAGTGAGAAATAAAGGTGAATAATAAAACTGAATTTCAGCTATTAAGTGATATACAATTTTATGTAGTATCAACAATATACCTAAATTTCTAAAGCGAATCATAGCAGTAGTCAGTAGTATTCCAAAAGAAGTTGGTTGTGTTGATCCTTGTTGCATGTATCTACTGTGTAAATCCAACAAAGTGGTCACAGTACTGAAACAGAAGGTGATAGCTGTCATCTTTGGACTTTCTAGTTTGGCTGCAAGGTTTTGGAAGCTGAGGAGGCATCTTGGCAGCTAAAAAGCTTGGCTCATTTTTATTTATTAGCAGTTCTCCCAACTCCTAGTGGGGAATGCATATCCAAGATCCCATCACAATGCTGACCAATAGATTAATCTTACTTTGAAGCAGTATCTAGATGAGATTAAGCAATATTCAGAGTTGCATGTTGGATACCAGACAATATTTAATTTTCAAAGTGTTGCATCTTGGTAGAAATTTTTTGAAGCTTCCTCTGCTAATTCTGTTTGCTAGATGAGAGTCTCCTGTTAGTTTGTTGGTTTTAAGAAAGCTATGAATAATATTTTGGAAAGCTAGTTAAACTATGTAGAGCTGCAGTTGCTAAGAAGAAATAATAATGGATTTTTTTTAAAACAGCTTTTTGCTTACATGTTCAAGTAGGCATAACTTATATCTTGTGCTGTAGCCTTTTTGAATAAGTCTGAATCTGTTCTTTCAGTGAATGAGAGCCTTTGCTCACCTTTTTCTTGCTGTTGGAGAATTCTTGTAACTAAGTCACTTGTGTTTAATGAAATTCTTTCTTGTGCGCAAATTACTTTAAAATTAATAAATGTGCCTATTAAATAGCAGTAATGATTAAGATGTTTCTGCATTGCAGATGTAAGTGGGACATATTTAAAGCCAAGCCACCATTTAAGGATTTTTTTTTAAGTATTTTAAGTTTCTGCATGTGTTAAGTTACCTTATTGCTCAGTTTTAATGCCAAAATTAATACACAGACACTACTGTTGGTAGACATGGCTGTGCATTGATACTAGCAGGTACTAAGCATCCTGACACATCTGATTTAGCCAGCCAGCTGATTTTCAGCATACTACACATATGAGCAGTGCACAGTCTGTTTTCAAGCATCCCAGACTGACATTTTGATGCATATGCATACCCTGAAATTAAAGACACTGTTTATGAAAAACACTGTAGGTATTGCAGTCAAGAGTTGTGGTTAGTCCGAAAGAGATTGATAAAGAGAATTTGCTGTTTAAAGACATTGTTGAACTGGTAACCCTGATTAAATACTTGACTATTACATGCTACTGTATCTCTCAAGGGTTTCCTCCTTGCTTATTAATCTTGTAGGAGTCTACTTATCTGGATGCTGTTTTCACACTGGAGTAGCTAAGCACACTGTCACTTGCATTTATGGCTACTTTTCCTATCTACCACTGCTACAGCAAGTGTGTGCCTGGGGGTGTTGCCTGACCACAAAGATGTTACTTAAAATAAAACCTAACATAACGGAGGCTTGAAAAAGCTTTGTTTTTTGTCCAGAGTAGTAATCTGTCCCAGTTTTCATTTAGCTGCTGGGCTCAGTTAACTGTGCCTGGCCACCCTTTTGAGAGGACGCAGCAATAAGGTTTTGTGATGTTGGGAGTCTTGAACCGAAGGTACTGCTTTTGAGGGTGTGGGGAAGGACTTTTAGTTGATTTTGTTAAACTGCAAGTATTATCTAACCCTCTTGTCATGAGAGAGGTGTTGGAGGTCTGACTAAAAGCAAAACTGAAAGGATGACCTTCAACCTATTACTCTAAAAATTAACCCTGTGAATGCCTGCGCTGCTGTCAATGTTTAACAGTGACTCAAAGCATGATCAGCTGCACATCCTGCATTTAGGCTTCAGGCATTGTTTAGTAGGGGTAAATGTTCTCTCTGCAGGTTTGGACACTCACCTTTTAAAAGCTGTCTTTGCCTGAATACTTTTAAGCGTGGAAATCCACTATTTTCACATTGGTGTAAATGAAATAGCAGCATACCTGAAAATATTTAAGACAGGTAGATGAGGTGCTTAGGGAAATGGTTTTGTAGTGGACAGGTTATGGTTGGTCTCACTGGTCTTAAAGGTCTTCTCCAACCAAATAATTCTATGGATCTCTACAATTCTATGAACATCCAGATGGTGGACTTCAGGGAAATTGGTGCTGGTTTTTAAAATATTATTAGGTCAATGCAATGTGTTCAGAAGTGTATCCTGAAGTGTATCTTTCTCTTTGCTTTCAAGGCTCCTAGCAGTCTCATGGAGACTCTTGAGCAACATTTAAACTCATTGGAAGGAAAAAAACCTGGCAACAAGTAGGTATATGTTGTATTTTGTATCAAGGCAAAATTGTAACTGTGTGAGACTAGCTGCCATTTAGGTTTGCCTCCCCCAGCCTGCTTTTGCCACTTATCTGGAAAATGAGCTGTGTTGAGACTAGGCTTTTTCTTTCCCTTACAAAATAGTCTTAATGGCAGCTTTTTTTCTTACTAGGGGGTGGGGGTAAGTGACACACTGAACAACTAGACACTTCCCAAAATGAAGTAAAAGTAACTATGGAAAACTCCTCGAAGTAACTGTTTTTCTATGCTGCTAAGGCTTTGATCGTCAAAATTGATTTATTTTCTAATGGCTTTGCATCTTCTTACTAGATACTTGTCATGGCTAAGTCTAGGAAGGATTAAGCTAAACCTGTGTTTTCTCTTTCACTGTTGCTTTCCTTGCAATTTAGCGAAGGGTAAGTATATATGTTTACATATCACTGCATGCAGGCATGGTTATATTTTTTTAAGATGGCATGGGCAATTATAAATAGATATCTCCTTTAAATTGTACCTAAACTGTTGCTTGCATTTTGTGTATAGTCATTAAGTTATTTTTAGTAATTTCTGTCTTAGCTTCAGATTTTCTAATCAGTTCTACAGTTTCTAGGACTTATCCAATTCAAGTAACCTATAGGATGGATGCTAGTTCAATACTGGTGCAGTTTTAGCTTCAACTCCTCCTTTCATATCTTAGATCAAAGCAGCACTAAAAACACGTAGTAGTATTTTCATACCTCATAATAATGAAAGTAAAATATTGCACTGAGGTACGTTTTAACTTACAATTAAGGCTCTATTGGTTAGTGTGATTTTCTTGCATGATGAGAGAACTTTCAGCTTGGACTTTCCAACTAACTGTTTCCATACTTTTAAATATCACTGTTTTACAGTAACTGACTTTCTGTAAAAGAACGGTTGACTTTGAAAGTTTGCTGACACATCTTCAGAAGACTTGTTAGATAACTGCTTCCATATTGGTCTGCTGCTGTTGCATGATTTGATAATATGCCAACATCTCACCCCAGTAACCCGTTCCTACTGGCTTCTGTAGGGCCCTAATGCAAGCATGCATCTCTGCCTTTCCTCCATTTAGTAGAGCTTATTTAAAAGGCAGCATAATCCTGTGATGCCAGTTAGCTTAAAAGATTCATTTAAGCTTTGAAGTAAGAATTTGCATTCCTTGTCTAAAGTGACACATGAAAGCTTGAGAAATGGGGAGAGCATGTGATTGTAGAGCTCTTCAGAAAGCTGACATGCTTAGCTTTTGGTCTTTTTGCATGAGATTTGATGACCAAAATCCCAATTTCCAGAAGTGTACTTGTCTGATAACCCCCTTTTTTTCCCCCTAGATCTGGGGCTCCTTCTCCTCTGAGCAAGGTAAATACTGTAAATTGCTGTGCTAGTTAATTCTTGTTCAGGTAATATACTTCAGAACATTTTAAGGGCATAAAGAGTTACATTTCTACCTCCTAATCTGCTTTTTTAAACTTTGCTACATGCCCTACCTAATTGACAAAATTGCATCTTTTTTATGGGCCCTGTTGGCCCCATAAAAGCACTTCACTGATCTGGAGGGCTGTAGTTCTTGTACCAGTGCAGGATGCTAAGCAGCTTTGCCAGAATTTGATGGTCATGCTTTGTGAAAGCATAAAAGGTAGACATATCTGCTAGAGTTGTGATGATGGCATGACAGTAGTAGATCTCAGAAGAAAGTCGCTTCAGATCTGCCATTCTTTTTCTTTCTTGAAAGTGGTCAGAATGGCAAACAGTACTAAACACAAGACTTGTACTAAACACATCCTTGCTCATTAGGGAAAGGATGTCTAACATGTGAGATGCTGTAACAAAGCTCGTAGTATCTTTTAGAATTAAATTGACAGTCTTCAAGGTAACGTGAGACATCAAGTGCACAGAAGAGTTGCAATATACTCTTGTGATTGTCTGTCCTTGCCGTAGTCAAGATGTCCTTATCTGAAACTGGATGAGCTAATGAAGCAAAATCATGGGCTGAGCTGTCTCTTATATCTTGCCCAGGACTTTACAGCACTGGTGTTTGCTCTTAAATTCCTTTCAGCCTGAAGGTTTATGTACACACTTTGTAATTTAGTTTCTAACCATTTCTCTTCTCCTGCCATTTCTGTGATTAGGTTTCTAAGGTGCTGTTGGGGACCAACAGATATTTCATTCATTGAACAAAAGGAAGGGTCTGACAGATGTCGAAACAAACCCACAAACATACTTTGTTCCTCCCATCTCCAGAATGGTCTTAAAACTAAGAGGAGGGAGTTTGCTGGGGAGCAAACTATTTCCTTGGAACTTGCTGAGAGTCCTTTGATACATGGGAACTGTTAGTTACCCTGATTGCCCAGAAAAGGTGTAGATGCCCCCTCCCTGGCAGTGTTCAAGGCCAGGTTGGACGGGGCTTTGAGCAGCCTGGGCTGGTGGAGGTGTCCCTGCTCATGGCAGGGGTTGGACTGGGTGAGCTTTAAGGTCCCTTCCAACCCAAACCATTCTGTGATTCTAATAGTGATTTTAATAGGCAGGCAAGGCAACTCCAGATCAAAAATCTCCAAGTTAGTTGCCTAGATGTTGGGTGAGTCTTGAACCCAAGGGACTAAAGCTCCTGAGACTGGATGCTGGTGTTTGAGATGCTCTGGATGCATGCCATAGGCATTTCTTCTTGAGCCAGGCATTGCAAGGTGGAGTCACCTTGAGTTTCTCAACTCTACTGCCCTCTGAAAACTGACCTCAGTCTTTCTTAGATTCTTTAAAGCAGAGAATAGCTCACAATAAGACCTCAAAACTGGATTTTTAAAGTGTGTGAATCTGTGCATGAGTTGTTTGTGGAGAAATGCTGGTATAATTAATGTATATTTAAAATATTTCTCCAGTCTTCTCCAGCCACAACTGTTACATCTCCTAGTTCTACTCCAGCAAAAACTATTGATACATCTCCTCCAGTTGATCTTTTTGCAACTTCATCTACAGCTGCTCCAGTCAGGTAAGTGAAAAAGCATATCTGAGTTACTGAGTTCGATGTAGAGCCTCAAGTCACACTTGTAACAGGAGGCTTGCCTGCAAGATTTTGCTTACTTTACCAGGTAGTGTACATCGGTTTTGAATGGACTATGTTATCCTGCCAGTATAGATCACAAATAAGCTCTAACAAAAGAAAAAAAATTGTAGCTACTCTGATTTGCTTTCAGTGTAGCAGTGGTGGTGTACCATACCCAGCAAGAACTTCTAATTCAATAGACTGAAGTAATGTGCAAATCCAAAGTAGTCTTTGCAGACCTTCAGTATTCTGTTTCTAAAACTGCTGAATTAAGAGTCCTTTCTCTCGCTGTTCAGAACAGTTAGTGAAGCACAAAAATAATGCGCTTTTGAAGGCTAAAGTGAAAGATACACATTTGACCAATGAGAGAATCTGAACCTTACTTTCAAGTCAAAACCAGAACAAACACTGTTGCTCATTGTAGCGAGCAGAAATTAAAGAATTCTGAACATCTAAAAGGTTCAAGCTTGAACCAGAAGTCTGAAGATGTGACTAACTTCAGTTAAATGTTGGATGAAGTACTTCACTGAAGAAAGAGCTTCTACTGTTTATTATTTAAATGTTCTAAGTGAACAAAACCTTGTTTCCTAAGCAAATATCTGGCTGACTTGAGCCATAGAAGTTTCAGCAACTCTATTCTACCCAATTCCTATTTATTGTAAGGAAATGCATGTTTCTTGCTTTCAAACATGGCACAATGAAAGACTGGAGTAGAATGGAGCTGTTTTCAGTTACAGCAATTATTTGCTCTATTCTTAGGGACCTGGGATGTTGGTTTTCAGTCTGGGGGCTTTTTTTGTTTGGTTGGTTTTGGAGGCTTGTTAAAGTTTCATAGATCTGTTACAATGTTGTTATCAAGTAATGGAAGTAAGTTATGGTCCCATCCTGGGGTGTAATATATTCTTGGCATTTATTGCAGCAGGGGTCTTTATGGCCACTGCTCTAATCCCAAGGCCTGAAAAACAGTCTGTCTCAATTTGTTTCATCAGAGTAATTCATACAATCCAGTCTTGATTTTTGGTTTTGACTTGATTAAAATGGACAAATTTCTCCAGTAATTAATACCTATCTTCCTTTCCTTGGCAGCTCTTCCAAACCATCCAGTGATCTTCTGGATCTCCAGCCAGATTTTGCCGCTACTGGGCAGGCAGCTCCAGCAGCCCCTGCTGGAGGAACTTCATGGGGAGGTAGAGAAACCTCACTGTCAGCATCTCTTCTTGCAGTCTCCGTCTTCTTCCCTGGCTGAACTGAAACCTGGGGCTCTTTCTCTGCAAGCACAGGATGTTCCCAGCTCACTCCCAGGCTTCTGCTGACCTGACAGTCAGGCATCCCTTTGCAGCACACAGCTACTCCTTTTTCCAGGGATATGCATAATAGTATAAGCTGCTTATAAAGGCCTGACTGCAAAGCTGGGGGGAGCCAGGATTATGTGACTAAAAGTGAGCAGGAAGGGGATGGTTGAAGGTGAACAGGTAGCGTAGGCACTTTAAAACAGAAGAACTGGAACTGCTCATGTGCTTATTGGCAAGGTGAGGGCAGAAATCAACTCTTCTGTTCACGAAGCAAAGCCGATCGATTGTTAGGGGGACGATCAAAAATGTCTTTTAAAACAAAAATGTATCTAAAGCCATGGTGGCAAACAAGTTCTGCTGCAAGTGCGATTACCTCTGACAAGCCATAACGTATTTTATTAAAGTCTTCCTTGTCTGCTTAGAATAATAATATGAAAATAGAAGTAGAGGACTAATTGCTTTCAAATTGAAATACCTAAGCAGCACTCTGAAATCCAAGCTCAGTGGTGAGCTGAGACTGTTGTTGCAGGCAGCACCAGCAGCTGGTGACCTGAAGAGGACTGCAATGTAGGCAACGTTCACTCCTGTCCTGTGAACACAAGGGATTAGGCCAGTAAATGTGATTTAACTGACATAGTTGTAAACCCACTGTGGTGTAATCTTGAGAGATCTCCACTTGCGTGACAGCTTAATGAACTCATCAGCCCTCTCATGGCAGGAGTGGTACACTGAGTCATGCTGACTCTGCTCTGAATGCTAATACTGGGTACCAGCGGCTTCTCCATTCTCTATTTCTGTTCTTAGCTTTAGTTCATTAAAAAGGACATTTATCTCAGCCACTTACTTCATTATGAAGGGGTAGCTGTGGCTGTCATGTAGACCATGGTTTGCATATTCCTATTTAATCTGTTGAAGTGAGTATTTTTTTTTTTCAGAAGCATCAGTTTTATTAACTGAAATATAATCTTGCCCAGAAAGCAAGACCAAAGAATCATGGATGCCTGGGACTAATTATTCTGCAGTTTTTCATTGCACCCAATTTGCCTTGCTCTATCATTGCCAAGTACTGGAACACAAGCTTTTGAGATGTTCAAAAGAACTCGGGCCTCTCGGATAACTTTTTAAAACAGTTGTTCCATTATGCAGAATAAGTAGCCATTAATATTGTAAAATATTGATTCACATTGCAATTGAAAGCTGATTTATTTGGCAGTTTTTGGACAAAGCACCTGTAGTTTGGAACTTAGGTGTTTTTATTCTTCTGAATTGCTTTAAAATTGACTAGTAATGTACCTAGTCCTCTTATTCCACAACAGAAGAGGACAGCTAACTTTTTTCCTTTGACTGGGATTAGTGCTAACCTCGTCAATTATACTTCAGTCTTATCTTTTAGATAAGCCATTTTTGTGGCTTAGTGAGCTTCATGTTTGTTTTACTTCTGGCAGGAGTCCAGGTATGATGACCTGTTACTGAACTGGAGTCTTGCCTTTTTTCTTTCCTTTTTCTTTTTTTTTTCCCCCCTTAAACACTCTTAAATAATTGCCAAACACCATGTCAGACATGCGTAAGTTGAAAGCTGGCATGGCTTTTTTGTGAAAATGCTGACGTTTCCATTAATGTTTCATCTGGTAATGAGAAAGTGTTTGAGCCCATGTTAAGGGTGCAGTTGTTTCATTTACTTACTCAAAGTAAAAATCTGCAGGATGAAGCTGGTAGTTGTTATAAATCATATATTCTCATAGATATTACAGAGCCTTCTAATTAGTGCATATGAGGCCACAAGGAATACTGGATCCAGTTCTGGGCTCTCCTGTTTAAGGGAGAGGAGGGGCTAGCAGGGAGCTGCCAGGACTCCAGGGATGTAGAGCACGTCTCTGCAGAGATGTGGAGGGAGCTGGGCCTCTGTCATCTGGCAAAGAGGAGGCTAAAGAGGAATCTTAGTAGTGGGCTACAACTACTTGAAGGGGAGTTACTGAGCAGAGCCAAAATTTTCTTGGAAATGAGAGTTGATTATAATGAAGGGTAATAACAGATTGCAGCTTCAGTGGTTGATTTGACATGAGGAAAAAATTATTTCACTTGGAGGGTAGGGCCGTACTGAAGCAGATCTTCCATGTGAGCTAATGGCCTCTCCGTTCCTGGAGATTTTCAAGGCCTGACTTGACAAAGCCATGACTGCCCATATCTGGTGTTGGCTATAATATTACTCTAAATGGGACACTGGACTAGATGACCTTCCTTCCACCCAGGACTTTTAGGAGGGTCTGTAACAGTGCCTCCCGACTACTCGAGCTTCTTCCTCATCTGCAAAAGTCTTCTAGCTGACGGCAAGTTAACATGGGAACTCATGGGAAGGAAGTAGGAGGAGGAAGCTGGAAGAATTGCTGCTGTTCAGAATAGCTAGGAAAACATGAATATCAAATACTTCAAGATGCAGCATCAAACTGGCACTTCAAATGTCACATAAACCTCAGGAATACATCACCAACAAAGGATCCTGCTTTCTCAGTCTCTCTGGCAGTGTAGATTCTATATATTCTGGCACATACTGTATGCGCTGTATAATACACTGTATATTTTACTGCACACCTAGTATATTTCTGAATACAACATAAGTTATCTAGCAAATTACCTATAACTTGTGAAAATCTACACTTCTCTGCTAACAGGAAATGATCGAAATAGGGTATAAGTTGCCTGCAGCATATCACAAGGTGAATAGAGAGGCATTTGGCAGGCAGGCTAGGCTGTAGTATTACAAAAAATACAGTAGGTGAAATACCGCATCTTTGCAAGGGCTGACTCTCAGATATAAAAGCAAAATGACTTGAATTTCTGCTCTGAACTACCTTGTGGTGATGTGCCTTAGAACATGGATTAGCTATTAGTATTGTTACTTTAATATTACTATAGAATAAAGCATTGGCTTTAGTCCTTCCCATATTGAGAGTAAATGTAGATTGCCTTGCTGGATAATTGTGATTTCATTGTATTGTGGTCTGTAACGTAACTGGATAACAAAAATGAATTGAAGAATAAGCTAATAGAGGGTAGAAGTTTGCCAACAGTTGTTTATTTCAAGCCTAGCTGTGAGACGTCCACCCGGTGCGCAGTAATGAGACACCAGAGTGCTGCATTTTTAATACGCTGTTA
>NW_010201523.1:38846-74457 GCF_000695765.1 Mesitornis unicolor
ACCCTCTTTCAGAATGCTATTTTGACTCACCTCTGCTTGTGCATTCGTTCTCAATTAGAGCTCGCCCGAGGAGCCAGTTGCAAAAATACCTACCTGTGGTTTCTTGGTGCCTTTTTTAAACAAGTGTTAGGAAAAAAAAAGGACAAACTTGTGAAGATTGAGCTGTGCTTGCTTGAAGCATTTTGCTTCCTGCATAGTGACCTGTAGTAAAGCGTCTGTGCTCGCTGGTCAGTGTGGATCAGATGAACCCCTGATGCTGTTAGGTGTACAATGAATCTAGGAGCAGCACTGAGCTACTGGTTAGTAATTAGGTAGTTAACACTGTGCTCAAAGTGTTCTGACTGCAGTTTAAAAATGTAATAGGTCAAACTAGTTGATTTTTACAAAGTTTTATAGCTTATAGTTGTGTATTATGTAGGAAAAGCTTCCTCTGTTTTTGGGCTCAATCTGACTGGTCTCGGAGGACATCAAAACACTGTATTTGCAAGCTGCTCTCTGCTAGAGTGCCCTGGCTTTAGTGCCCGTTTTGTGAAGGGTACTGTGGCTCACTTTGACAAAACATTAAGCTGAATGCTCTCTGCTTCTGACTGTAATGTTGATTTTGACTGCTTCCTGACTACTTTGGTCTAGAGAATACTTGCAACTAAGCAGAATCATCTTGAGATTCTCTTTGGTACCTGAGTACATTCTGCTAATAGCTCACTGATTGAAATAAGCTTCAACTATGCCTGTTTACTATACTTATATGTGAGCACTGGGGTTCCTCGGAGCTCACTCTTCCCATGAATGCTTTTACTTGGTGAAAGTCTTGAACCTGTGTGCTGTTAGGCCCAGGAACTTGCATTTAAAATTTTCAGTGTTCTTGGGCGGTGTTAGCTGTTGATAAACCTCAAAGAAGTCTGCCTGCTGCTGGTGTTGTTCTCACACTGCCCAGCCAAATGCGAGAGATCTAGTGTAGTGGTGAGCTGAGCTTCTAAAGAAGTGGTTCTTAGCTTGATCCTGGCATGACGAAAGTTAGGAGACCGTCCTGTGAACCTTACAGGCTACTTTCTGGTCCTCTCTGTTGCAGTTCAAGAAAAGGAAACCAGCTGTGTAAAAGTGATGAATACTGCCAGTGTTCTAACATCTTGCTGATTAGCTATTAAGAAATTTATCAAATATGTGAAACTTACGTACTGGTTCTGTTTTGAATAGAGCTGTTAAACAGAATGAGCTTTGTCATGTAACAGTAACTTCTTGAATGCTGGAAAATCGAATGCAGAAATTGTTTAACCCAAACATGTCACTTTGAAGAATGAACTTATGGCTAATGAACATCTTCAGTCTGGCAGTTCTACTAACTGGTCTGTTTCTTTATTCTGCTGTCATTTCAATGGACAATCACTAGATCTCTTGGGAGAGGGTGAGTAATGTTTTTGATTTCTAGACTTTTCAATGTTAAGACTCCTTATTAAAAACTCCAGCTTTCTGGAGTTGAGTGTTTGTGGTCTCTCTCCCTCTTCCCCTTACTCTTCCTGTTTGATCTTCGTTATATGGTTGCATATAGATAATCTGGCTGCGCTTTCCGGTGTTACCTCTGAGCCACAGATTTCAGATCCATTTGCCCCAGAGCCTAGTGCAACTACTGCTGCAACTACTGATACTACAACTACTTCAGTTGCCGCCGCTACAACTACAACCGTTACTGCTGCCACTGCTGAAGTGGATCTCTTTGGAGGTTAGTTTGGTTGCTCTAGTGCTCTATACCAGCTGATAAGGTAGATGAAGCAATATTGAGTTCAGCTATTGTAACAAGGCCTCTAATTTAACTAACTATAGTAGAGGTGCCTGTGTGTTGGGTGCTAGATGGAATAGGAAATTTAAACTATCCAACTGCCTCTGTTTGCTCTGTTTTTACTCCTCTGCATATATGTGGAAATGGAAAACTGTATATGCTTAAGACTGAATTACCTCATGATTGAATAGCTAATAACATCAGTTTTCAGGTCCACACTGAGGTAAGCAGGTATTATTTCCACATTATTCAATAACTATGCACTGTACTACAGTTTCTGGGAAAAGCAGTTGTGTTTTAATAGTTATTGCACTGGAAAGGATGGACATGACAGCTTCCTGCCCCTTCGTTACATGTCACACTTGAGCTGTGTTGTGTTTCTTTTGGAATTTTCCTGTAAATACAGTATTAAGCCAGCTGAAATTACTGTATTTCAGCATTCTTGAGTCTGTATTTTATTTCACATAACATTAACATAAATTTAAGTGACGATAAACTTATACTAAATGCCAACTATACAGCTACTGTATAGTAAACATATTCTTATAGTTTAGTTATGCTCTTTAAGTCTCTGCTGTCAGCTGCTAACCTCTTGAGTAAGAATAATTTCCCCTCTGTATGTTGGTGGCTTTCTTGTCAGTCTTATGGAGCAGGAAGCTTCTCAACAGCATGTTGGAAATTTTCTTTTCAACACTCTACCAGCCCAGGTTAATGGAGAAATGTTCTGATTTACAAATTACTAATGAGTTTGAGATCAGCTGACCACTATATTTTTCTAGTTGTCACTTCATGTGATGCATACTTGGAGCATGACAGTTGATTTCAGGAATTAGTAATAACTTAGTTACTATCAAAACTGAATTCCAGTATATCCCCTGTGGGAGTGTGTTTATCACTACTTGTTACAAGAATGCTGAATAGGTCTCATACCTTTGTAGCAGAACTGTTAATGTATTTCCTCAAGACTGAAAGTTTCTAGTTAGAAGCTTTGTTTAGGACTGACTTCAGCAGACACCTCCAAGATATCCCCAGTAAAACTGCTGAGAAGCTGTATGAAAGGAGCATAGCTGCTACCTGCTACTCAATCTATCCTTTTACAAAGATGAATAATAGCCCAGATGCCACAGGATCAGGTGGTTCAGAAGCAATTTAAAAATAATCATGGGCAGCGGTTCTGGACACAAAGAGAGTTGGTTACTCTGAGGCCTGTTGCAGAAGCCAAGGCCCGTGCTCATTAAAAACCCTGCAGATGCATAGCCTGTAAAACTTCTGGTGTGTAGATGTTGGGGTCGAGCCAGCCTTGGATTGGGACTTTCAAATTGCATTATTAATTTAGCATAGCTATGTGACTTTTAAAAAAATTAAACCATAGTTAAATGGCTAGAAATGACTGTAAACTTACCACAGGATTAGAAAAACACCTACCCTTGCCTATTTTTCCAGTACTACGGCAGCAAGATGTACTCTTCTTTTTATTTTCTACCTTTTCCACTTGTCTGTGCCTGGAAGAATGCTGCTACCAAATCTTGCGTCAACTTCTGTGTTTATTAAGTGGCAAAGAGCTGGAGTTCCTAGAGATTTAACTGATCATTAGATTACTTAGTGGCACATATTAGAGGTAGAGTTGCCTTCATCCTCCAGTCTGGAAAGAATTTTATGTTTTCAGTATGCAGAGTTCTGTGTCTTGATCTCTTCTTTTAAAGAGAATGTATTTTGCTCAAATACTATAAATCTTCAGTGGATTGTATATTAGATGAATATGGACTTTTTCCTGGAATACTGCAGGACGAAGCAAGTTTTTATTATTTATGGTAGCAGAAAACCTGTAGTTCTCAAGAAGAAAAATCTCTAAACACTCAGCAGTGAAGGTACTTTTGCAGTGGCTCCAAGACACCCACAGGCCAGATCCTTTGAAGATCTTGGACTTCCATCTCTCTACTCATGGGGGTTTGTTTTTTTGTTTTTGACTGAAGTCTCTGCTGTAAGTGGTGTGCCATATTAACATTCTTTGTTACTTTATGTACAGTGCAAGAAGGGGTTGTTTTTGGGCAGACACTGTTGCCCTTTAGCTTTTGTGGTGCTAGGCATGCTTACACTTAATAAGTAGATATCTGACCTTTGAGGTCTGCTAGAGATAGTCTTCGAGGTCACCTTAACTTTTTGCAGTTTGCCAGTTCTTAGTTGCTTTACACGGTTCCTTGGGGTGAGCTGTGCTAAGGGAAGGTACAGGAGCACCTCAGGAAGAGAATGCAAAGAGTCTGCAGGGAGTGGCTGGGTAGAGGAAGGAAGCCGAAAGCTGCTGGAAAAAGGCAGGCAACTTGATGGAAGAAGCAGAAGAGGACACTTTGCAGGAATGTGTTGGCTGTGATTCTCTTGCACTGTATGGCTGGTCCTCTAGCTGATAGGAGCCTGCATGCTGCCTATGGCCGAGCTTTGTCTTTAAGAGGAAAAGCAGCTCTGTGTTATGTCTTCATCTCTAACATGGACTTGGAGAGCAGATGAGAAATGCAGGATTGGTCTAGCATAGCTTTTTCAAATAACTCAGTTTGATTAATGGACAAGCTTGCAGTTACCTGGGCCAACTCGAAGAATTCCTTATCTTCTTTCTAAGATAAACAAGAGGAGGCTGTTTTCAAAGTGCAGCCAGAATCCTTCCTGAGAGGGAGAAATGTAAAGGTAAAAGAAAGGCGAAGTATCTTGAAATGCTGTGTGTCTTCAATATACAGTATCTGCCAAATATCTCAATTTGGACACAGTATTTTTGGATGATAGTAATGTGCTCTTGAGTTATATTCTATTGTGTGATTACACTGTAAGTGGTGCAAGTAACAAGTCATGGCAGACTGCAAATGTGAGTTATTGGGCATTCAGATGACATGAATTGTAAGCAGGCAGGAGAATTTTCCTCCGAAGGAACTAAAGGCAAAAAGTGACTGAGACTTTTTGGCACTTGAGGGCTAATGAATGTCCCTTATACTGGAACATGCTGGGGTAGCAAACTAGCGCTTATTTTAGAAAAAAGAAACAACAACAACAAAATCCCCTAATTCTTGTGATTCTTACCTAGCACTGAGCCTAGTAGAATATTTCTTGTTAACTCAGGTCACCTTCTCCAAGTCAAAAAATAATGAAGGGTGACTGAAGAGCAAAGAACTGTGGAAACAGAAAAAATTCTTTTCACCTCTGCACTCTATTTCTATGATCTTTCTGATACTCGTGACTTTCCATAGGGTTGTTTCACATGTTGCGTAACACATTAAATTATTATAAGCCAGCTGCATCATCATGTGTGTGTAACTTCTACCATGTATTGATGCACTGGCATCAAATAAAGCCTGAATGTGTTAAACTAAAACAAATCATTCTTCAGAAACATTTATTTCGCTGCAGACAAGATGTATTGAAGCACTGCTTCAGTGTTTCAGAACTTGGAAATGGCCTTGTTTGCACATAATTTCAATTAAAAAGTTATTTTTATTTAGCAATTTAAGTGTTACACAGTACACAATACATACCTATCACTTCTAGTAGATGTTCCACGCGGTTTGAGCTTGCAAAGGTTTCCAGGCTGTCTGTAAACCCAAGCAAGGATCATGTGCTACTTGATTCTAGAAATCAAAAGTTAGATTCACTTTTGAAGTAGAAGATGCACAAATGTAAGGAAGTGGCATAAATAGAGTAAATACAGTAACTACTCTAAAAGGAGATCTCTTACAGTGCTGGATATGCAAATGTAGGGTTTATACGCCAATATGGAGGAACAAAAAAGAAAATAGTCCTTTTTTAATTACTAATAAAATATGCAGTACTTAACTGTATGCGTTTCTGCATGTCATGGTAGATACTAGTAGAGGGCATCTGTGCAGGTGCAGCAGAGTCTTTCGAAAAGCTTCAAAGAACTTGATAAGCAAATGAACAAAGGCCTAATAAACCAAACCAAATAAACCAAACCCTTGGTTTGAACTGGGAGCTTGTAGGGTCACCTGTTCAGGCTGGTTTGTCTCTGCTTATATGGGGTTCTTGAACTTCTCTGAGTAACTAATATTTAAAGTTCTTAACATGGTGTTTTTCCTTTAGATTCCATTGTGACCTTAGGAATTTATCCCACCTGCTATATAACCCAAGTATAACACTAAGGAAAATGATAATTCTTGGCAACAAGCTTATTCAGAAGTGGCAATAAATAATAAAGCTGGTGCTAAGCTAGCTGTTCCCTTCCATCTGTGGGCTGGAGGGCATTTGTGCCCACCTGAATTTCTATGGCTATTGCATGTGGAACTTCAGTAGTCTACATCCGGATGGGAATAGGTGTTACTGAGGCTGAAGTGGTCCCACATAGAACTGGTGACTAACTCTATGAATTCTGAAATCCCGCTGTAAAATGAAATCTGGAATCTGCCCTTTCATGCTGAGAAATAATTTTAAGTAGTGTTGACCGACTTCTGTGCTGTTGGCGTACAAGTTAATGTGGTTAGAAATGCACCCTTTCAAAAGAGCCCAGGGTTACCCTTCATCTGAGAGCTGGCCCTGTAGAGCAAAACCCAACACACGTGACCACAACACAACTTATTCTCAAGCAGTACAGTTCAAAACTCTTCAGTCCAGTTGTGTTGAATTTCTTCTATGTGTTGTATGCCAGTGTTTGGTTTCATGTACAATACTGTGGTGTTTGACTACGTATGATTTTTTTTTTCACTTTGACAACTGCCATCCAGTTTTGTTGTTGAACCTTGTTATGTGAAAAAATAGAATTATATTTGAAATGGCTTATTAGCAGGTCCCTTTTTGCTACTAACTCATTTTAATTCTATTGTACAAGTCTAATTGGCTTTCATCTCTTCTGTTGAAGTTTCAATGCATGTTCTTTTGAGCTTTTTAGATTAACTGGCACAAACTTGTTTTTAAAATGGTTGTTTTCATTTTAAAATTGACATTCAAGTTAAAGCATGTTAAGCTTTTTCCTGTACTAGTTTGACAGTGCAATTGCGGTATTCCCCAACAGATTTTTTTTTTAACTTGCTGACTTTGTAGTAGTAGAAAAATGGCCTTTATGAGCATCTTGAAGTGTTTAATCTATATTGCACTGTCTTTTGTGAAGAAAATGCTTGCCTATGAGGATAGTCCAAATGGCAGTGTCCATTAGGACTACTTCATGGAATTAAGAGCTACAGATGGTGGTTTAAGCCTAGGAATAATGCTGTAAAAGTTCAGAGCTTGAAATTTAGACATACCACTTAGCAAGTGGTGAACAAAAAAAACAGAGAAAACTCATGAGCAAGTCGTTTCAAAACCCCAACCCAGTTGTTTTCCTTGACTTGACTGGTTGGCCTCAAGGTGGCCCTCAATGAAGGGAAGACAGACTGTGGCTGGCCAGTAGCTAAGATGAACATTCTTGATCTGTCAGAAGCAAGATCAGTAAATATAACCTATGCATCAGGTTATGGCTTCAGAAAGATGCGATTGGAATACTGTTAAGAAACATGTAAATTCAATTTCTCAGATGTTGCATGACTGACTTGGCTCAAAAGCTAGAAATGATAGATGCAGATCTCTGCCAATGTAATTGGATTGTTATTCTTAGCAGTGCTTAAGTTTGCAAAGCACTATGCAAGTAAATTCACAGTTGCAGATTAATCACATGTCTTATGGGCTTTCAGCATGCAAGTTTTTAGTATCTTTAACAACACCAACTTACTGCCATATCTCTGCTCTTTTTTCATTAGTTAATTTTGGGTAGTACATGAGCATGCTGCTCTGAACCCTTATACAATGAGAATAACGCCTTCTTTTACACTCGCTGTACTTTCTGTGGGCAGCCTGAGAAGCTCCATCTTCAAACCCTGGTCTAGAAACTGCTCGTGTGGGGTTGGGGGAGACAAAGCGTTTTGCACTGCATGACATGTCTTGCTGTCAGAGTAACAATATTCATGTTGTATAAGGGGATCTACCTGTGCAATTTAACTTGGTTCTTTTACTATATTTTTCTTCTCTTTATCCCTTTTTTTTCCCCTTTTAATTTCTGTTCTTAAACTGCACCCAAGATGCCTTTGCAGCTTCTCCTGGGGAAGCCCCTGCAGCAGCTGAAGGGGCAGCAGCACCAGCTACCCCAACCCCTGTAGCAGCAGCTCTTGATGCATGTTCAGGAAATGGTGGGTTTTATGTCATTAGATAGTCTCTTGTGTTGCTGTTTCTTTTTGTTTAAACTACATGGCAGTGTGTTTTTCTGAAATTTTCATAGTGTTTGCGATTGGTCAAAACAAACCTTAGACTGAAGAGCATGCTTAAGAAAACTGCCTGTTTCTGAGTCCCAGTAACTTTGTGCTTGTTTGGTAGTGTTAAATGATTCTGGCAGTGCTGAGTTTTGCAAGCAGTAACTTGCTGAACGGGATATTCTTTTGTCATATTCCTGTCGTTTTTTGGTCTTGTCAAACAGCGTTTGAGAGTTCTGCCCTTTCGTAACTAGATTGCTCAGCCTTTCAGGTGGTCTTTATTTTGGAAAAACATAAGTAACATGTCTGGATAAGTAGGGTAGATGTTAGTGACCTCCTCTGTGTGTGTGTATTTGCAGTATGTGCATTGCCTGTAGTTGCTTTGTTCTTGACTGCCTCCCTCACTAATCCTACGTATGCATACACATATATTTCCCCTCTCCTTTTTACAAGACCCCTTTGCCCCATCCGAAGGTAGTGCAGAGGCTGCTCCTGAGCTGGACCTCTTTGCTATGAAGCCAACAGAGACTGCTGTTCCTGTAGTTACCCCTACAACTAGTGCAGCCACTCCAGTTCCTGCAACAACTCCTTCTCCAGCCGCTGCTGTTGCTGCTGCTGCTACTGCTACTACGGCTAACTCCCCGACCCGCCCCCTGCCACTCCCACTACTGCCACCACTTCTGCTACCGCCACCACCTCCGCTCCTCCTGCTCTAGATATCTTTGGTGGTAATTTTGTTTTTAACTCTTTGATTCTGGTGGATTGATCTGTCAGAAGTTCAGAACAAACAAATCGTTGTTGCATGCATGCTGTGTGCTAGGCTTTCAAACCAGAGAGCCTATTAACTCCAAATACGATGTGCAAAACTTGAAAGTTCTGCTTTCAGTCCTGCCTTTCAAAAATGAGTTAAAGACATGTTATGTTCTTGGCCTTAGATTTATTTGAGTCTGTTCCTGATGTACCTGCAGCACCTAAACCAGATGCTACTCCTAGCATAGATCTCTTTGGTACAGGTAAAGAGAGAATTCTTCCAATACTCTGCTGCTTTGATGCTGTGTCATGGTATAAACTGATGTGAATGATACGTACTTCTCCTTGGTTTTTCCTTTATTTCTGGAAGATGCATTTTCATCTCCACCGCCTGGAGCCTCTCCTGTGCCTGAGAGTTCTCTCACTGCTGATCTCTTATCTGGTGAGTGCTTGTCTTCAGAGGCCATCCTACAGACTTAAGTTGTGTTTTGGTTTTGGTTTGGTTTGATTTTTTTTTTTTTTCCTCATGAGTGGGGGAAAAAAAAGACTTATTGCAAATTCATGTCTTTAAGCTGAAATACTAAAAGTTGTGGGCTTGTTGACACTTTGGTTACAAGATTAGTAGCTGCTGAAGATGCAAACCGTGAAGTGGCTGACACTGAAGTTGAGTAAGTACTGTGGTCATTGAGAGTAAATCCTCCTCTAAGCGTAAGAAAATTCTTAATAAACAATGCTTTCTTTAAAGTACTGTTGTTTTCAGTTGCTGTGTGAGAAATGTAACACTTTCTGTTTGCAGTTTTGAAGACTGTTACCCGAATTTACCAACCCTGTGGTTCTAGCTGGTAGAGCCCATGTGACTTTGAAATATTTAGCTATCATTGTTGCCTTGCTGATACTAAATATTATTTATCCTATGCTTACTGCAGTGGATGCATTTGCAGCCCCCTCTCCTCTACCCACTGCCTCTCCAGCAAAGGTGGATTCTTCAGGTGTGATTGACCTATTTGGTGGTGGGTATTTTTCCTTCCTCACCACTTCAGAGTTGAATCACTTCATTTTAATTACCTTTGCACTTGGCTAAAGCTGCAGTTTCCCCTTCTCACAGCTTTTCTATGTAGCATCATGGCATGTCTTGTTGTTTGTATTGCAGTATAACGAACTGCAAATAAGCTGTGTGGTGTGGCCATTCTGTTGTCCTGACACTTGCCATTCTGTCTTCAGTCCGTGCATGTATGGCTCTTCCTCAGAGGTCCAATGAAAGTCTGTGTGCTTTTTTCTTCTTTGCAACTCTCTGTAGTCATGCTGTTTTGTCTCGGTTTAGTTTCTCAAAGCAGCTGAAGTTTGGAGGGGGACTTGTCTCAGACTGGGTATTTGAATCACGGGATCTTTGTTGGGTTTGGCAAGGTGGGAATTAGGATGGGCACAACCAGCTCTGGGAATGTTGGTTTGAAGTAGTGAATTTTCAAACATTAGTTAAATATTCCTCTAAAGTCTTAATGTGAGTCAGTAGGTTCTGGTCGGCATGATTCCAATCTCATCCAATGCATTCATCTACAAAGGGTTTAACCCTCTCATCTAAAATGCTGTGGTTTGTGTGGGTTTTTTGAGAAGAGGCCCAACTAAAAGGAGCGAGATTTTCCAGTGCTGGTTTGCACCTCCTTTTTTTCACCTGAGCTTTCTGCGGTACTGCTCTGCAATAAAGATGGCCAAGCACTTTCATTTTCTTCTTCTGATGAATAACAGTTATCTTTTTGTCATGTTTTGTTTACAATAAGTGATGAATTTATGCATTTAATATGGAACTCTTTACCTTTTCTTGGTGCTTTTTGGAATTCCCTTTAGATGCTTTTGGAAGTAGTGCTCCTGAACCCCAGCCCGCAACCCCGGCTGCTTCTAGTTCCTCAGCTTCTGCAGACCTACTTGCTGGTAATACAGAACTTCTGAAAACTTGTTATTTTAAGGCAAAACTAAGAAATGGTCTTTGAAATCTTTTCTGTTCCTTGGGTGTAAGCGGACTTTTGCAGTGGATTAGAAGTCTTGTTCACAGGATTTCTTGCTACTTTAAACTTTCTAAATTAACTTTCTAGATTATTTTTGTCCCATGGTCTTTGTTTTCCTATCTCCTACCCAAGCCTTATTTTTCTGTACTGTTCACTGAATAGGAGTGTGTATGTGAAGTTTCTCTGTCTGACTGTAACAGCATTTCAGCAGTATTGCAGACTGTGCTACTTGTTCCTTCCTGCTAATTAATCTTCATTTCTTGGTTGATTTAATTGAGACAAGTTGCACACTTAAATGTTAGGAGCTTGAATGAATGACTTGTTAGCAGGCTTGCATTTAGCCAAGGAGAGTTGGGTGATGTGAGAGCTTTTCTGAGCATGAGGGCATAAGTGATAAAAACCCCTCTGCTTATACTGGGTGAGATGAGGTCTGTGCTGGTGCTGAGTGTGGCATCACTGTCACACCTATTTCAAAGGTTAAATAACTGTTCTGAAAGACTAATCTGTCAGTAGGATTGGTTGGTAGGTTATCCTTCATGAACTTCAAAGATGATTGTTAGCCTTATGTTGTACCTTTTTGGCTTTAATTCTGAGGTGGACTAATAGCCTGCCCTTCATACAACTGCTCACCACTCTGGGTATGGTGGGCCCTGATGTCCGTTGCTCTGTTTGTCTGAAGGTGTCTCATGCCAACTTTTACACTATATCACAAGTCCAACCCTGTGTATGTTTTGTCTTTATATGCTTGAGAGGTCCTGTTTTGTTTGAGGAATACATAATTGAGACATCTCAGTATGTAATCTGCTTTGAGCGCTGTGCGTTGGTACCAGTGAGTGCTTGCATGCTAAAGCCATCTCAGAAGAAGACACGTTTTCTAGTACCTGCTCTAAGTGTAGGCATTGCCTGATTGTGCTGCAGGAAGGTAGAAGTAGTCTAGATATAATAATAATGATAATAATAATGATAATAATAATAGTGGTGTGTATATCCATTCCTAACCAGTTCCAGTGCTGGCAAGCCAGATACTTAAAGTGGAACATAATGCATAAATGCATACTAAAACTTTAGTACAGGCAGCTTCAGGATTTTAAGGTAGAAGACCACTTTCTGTTTCATATTGCTTCAGTAAGTCTTTGTATTAGTCTGTGGATAGCTTAAGGCTGGAGATGAGGCTTTAACTAGCAGATTCTGAAACATACCAGTCATTTGCAGTTGTGTGTTATCAGGGGACTGGGTGCAAAGATGTTGTTGAGCAGAAGCTAATTCTGCTTATGCGAACATTACAACGCAGAGTATTTTGTGTCCTTATCTGTAACTAAGCTTAAATTCCAGCAGGAAACTCCAGATGGCTTAAACATCAGCAGTGTGCTCTCTGAATCTGATGAGTCACATTAAATAAAAACCTAAATTATAAAAGGGATGTCATAAGTCTAAATACTCTAACAGAGCAGAAGCAGTTGGAGCAAATATGATTTTTTAAAATTCTATTTTATTTTTGCTTTGAAATTAAATTCAAAAGGGCTTCAAGGAGATATCAATCTTTTTTTTTTTTTGTAGATATAGAGAGTCTGTAAACATCACAGCATATTGCTAAGCATTTGTTCACCCTAGATCATGGCAGATGTATCGCCTGCAGTGTAATCCAGTTTTAAATTTAAGATTGTCCAGAATTTGTATAGTGACTGAAGGCTTGTCCTTCATGGTTTATGAATGTTTGGTTGTACTAAGTATGTATGTATAATGAGTATACTTACTATGCATCATTGTCTTAAGTGTTCTGCTGTCAGATAAGTTTCTAGTCTCTTCTTGGCTCACTTAGAAAATATGGTAGACTTTTTTTCATACTCTTCTAAGCCACTCAGACAAGACTAGAACTATGCTGATAAATACCATTTCACCCTTCTGGGTCTTTCTATCCAATTAAACTGTGTGCATGTGTATCTCAGTACGTACTCTAATAGCAAGTTCTCATAAAAAATCCTATATGAATGTGCAAGTAAAAGCAACCTCAAAATCAGGCAGTTGAGGATGTCCAGACGAGACATATAACTTGGCTGCTGCTGTTTCTGCAGACTTTCTGAGTCTTGTGCAAGCCCTAGAAAATAGGAACTTCATCCGTTAAAGCATTTTTATGGCTTCTGCACCTCATGTTGCTGTTAAATTGCACAAGGCTAAAAGCTATGAAAGTGAGACCAATTGTCATGCAAACTTCACCTGAAACTGGGGAGAACTTTCTTCGGTAGCTGGAGAAACAGACACACTGTGGGGCTTTGCAAAAAACCTACATAACTTTCTAAATAGCATCTTATAAATGGATATTGTGTCATGCCCTGCTGCCAAACTCCTCCTTCTCTAAACATGGTTAGAAAATCTTCAGAATTTTCTTTATTTTCTCAGTTTTAAAAAGCTGACTCCCCTACTGAACTGGTAGCTAAAGAAAGCTGAAGAAAGAAGGGGATAAAAGGAATTTAACTGCTTAACCAGGAGTGGTACAAACTGTCTCAATAAAAAGACAAAGTAGTATAAAGATTTAATGTAAATAGATCTCTTCTAAATTGATAAGTTTTATTTGGTACTTGATTTCAACAGTGTGACTGTTGGAGTAGCATCCTTTATTTTTTCAGATTTCACCCACATGAAAAGATCTGTATTTACTTAGGGTCAGAACAGGACTTAAAGTGGTCTCTACAAATTGGAGAAAGCTGTCTAGAGAAGAAATTTCAAATGAGTAAATGTCCAAGCTTCCGTCCCCGGGCAGCAAAGATCAGCTGGACAAGTAAGGACAGTGGACTGCAAGGCAGGATGTTCCCTGAAGAGAAGCTAAAGGCTGTGGTAGAGTGCTGGCTTATCACTGGCTTGTCCTCAGCTGTGGCAAAATAATACTCTTCCCACTCTGATATAGTGGAGTAAAGTACAGCTCTCAGGTTGTGCAAAGTGCTCTTCCCACTCTATTTGTGTGGTTGTGGTCAGAGCACTGTGCCCAAATCTGATCCTTTCTATGGAAGGGCAGCAGGGAAAAAGCAAGCTGAGAGATTGAGGATGTCCCTGTCTTGGGCATCACCATCAGGAAGAGATTGAATGAGAGGAATGGCTTGAAGACTAAAGAGGATTGAGAAGGTGTCGTATGTCTGTTCCTGTTTTGATGGAGTCTTTGCATATTTAATCAGATTCCAGAGTCTGTTGGTAATACAAATAAGCTTAAATTGCAAGGGAGATCAAATTATATTGTGGGCAAGGGAAGAATTTTAAGAATAGTCAAGCAGAGGAGTGCATTGCTTGTAGGTTAGAGAATCTCCATGAGTAGGATTTATTTCTTTAAATACAGGGTTTATAATATATACATTAACCTTAATTATGGATATTCTTCAGCCTACAAGCAGTTCATTTGCGGATGCTGTTCCTTCTTTGGCATGGGAGACAGGGGATGGGCGGGCAGCAGCTTGGAGACATCTTGACGAAGGAGACCAGGATGTCTTAAAATTGTGAGAATGGCTAAACTGCATTAGTGAAACACTGCCTTCTGAATTGAGATTCTGCAGTAGTTGTGGGATCATATGCTTTTCTCAAGTTAATCCTCTGTTCATCTTCTTTTCTCAACTAATTCTTGTTCGTTGCATTCTACCTCTGAGATTACTTACCTAGAACTATGTCATCGTACTGGAGAAATTGTGTTCTCTACTCTGCTGGTCTGCCTCTGCAGAACTCTAAATAACAAATGTTAAAGACTTTATTGCTGACTCTCACAAAAGCTTGGATTCCCTGGGTCATACCTGGCATATCAAGGATGCTGCTGTAGTACTGAGTTATTTACAATGATCTAGTAAGAATTGTCTCTATTTTTCTGCCTTCTATAAAATGAGCTTTTGTTAAACACAGCCCAGCAAGACTGACTCTAATGTCCAAACCTCTCTTATGTGGCTTATTTCAAGGCTTTGGAGGTTCTTTTATTGCTCCCTCTCCATCACCATCTCCAGTTACTCCAGCTCAAACCAGCTTACTACAGCCTAACTTTGATGCAGCTTTTGGGACAACAGCTCCAACGACTGGCAGTTCATTTGATGCATCAGGTGAGCCACAGGGTTTCTTCCTGTGAATTTTCTAATGTGTTCTCTGTGTTAGATGAGTCAATGACACCATATTCGGGCTTTGAGTAAAAGCAGTATCAGTGATTTCCCTGTTCCTTCTCTACTGGAAGAACTCAGGGTGGTGTTTAGGCTGGTGTGTGCCCAGGAGCTCTCTGTACCCATTTCTTACTCTACCACGTCAGTAAAAAACAAACTAGTGTGAACATCGTCCTTGCATGTGCTTGATGGCATGAATCAGGAATTACTCAAGGAAAACCCTGTTCTGTAAATCAAATATCTAGGCAAGTCTTCTTGCTGCTGCTGCTGCTGAAGCTTTTCTTGAGCTTGCATGGCACCTGAAGGTACACAAAACAGAGACTCAGGTAGTGTTCTTTGCCTGACTATAAGCTTAAACTTTCATCACTGCTATCATTTTGTTTGTATCTCTTCCATTCTATATTTTCCATGCTGGGTCCTTGCTACAAACTTAAAATTGGTGAGTTCTGCAACTGTACAAGAAAAAAAAAAAGGTTGAAGTAGTACTGCTGCTTGGTTATTTGGTTGCTTGCCAGTGCATATTGCTACCCCTTCCTGTTGACTTAACATTAGCATGTACCTGAAATACAGATCAGAAGAAAGAACGCTGGCATGAGATGTACCAGGTGGTTTTACTTAGGGATCTAAAAAAATGAACTTCTGAGTTAAATGGCTGGACTAAGGAGGTTAACTCTGTTGGTGTGGATAGTTCAGGTTCCTTCTGATCTCATAAGATGTTCGTAGGTTTTCCTGACTCCCTGCTGCTGCTTGCAAGTGAATAGTAACATCTTGAGACTTTCAATCCTATTGCCGTAACATGTCAAGGTGTAAGACTGCCTTTGCCACAGTAATTCTGACTGGTGTTTGCTGCAAGATGTTCAATTTAAAAGCCTTTAAATGAATATCTCCTGACAAATGTGTGTGCAGCTGACATAGCTCTAAGGATGGCTGTAAGAAAACTAGTGTCATGTGGAAGTGGTGCCGTATCTGTGTAGATTCAACTCTTCAATTAAAGTCCTTTTAGGCATGTCCTGCCACATTAGTTTTCATTGGTATAGCTCTTTCAGGATTACTGTACATTCAGTGTCTACTAAAACAAACTGCATGCCCTTGTTGGCATTACTTTTAATGTCAAACTATGTTTTGGTAAGACTTGTGTCGTGGTTGTCTGTGCTATATTTGTTGGAGCAACGGCAAAGTGGCAGGCAGTGTATTTCTTACCACAGCTGCTGTTTCTAACCCACTTTCCCTTTACTTCCAGTGTTTGATGGCCTAGGTGACCTTCTTATGCCAACTATGGTTCCTTCTGGTCAATCTGTAGCACCTTCAGCCACAGCAGCAGTCCCTGCTTCAGCTGCAAGCAAAGGCCTTGGAAGTGATCTCGACTCGTCTCTTGCAAACCTCGTAGGCAGTAAGTGACAAATTTTGGGTTTAAGTGATGTGGGTGTGGCATACAACTGTGTTACTCTTCTGTGGAGCCAAATACCTGCCTATTTTAGCTTGCTTCTTTCAATGTCCTCCTGTATCCTTGGGGAAATGGAGGAAGAAAATAAAACATAGCGATTTGTGACTTGCAAGTCTTTTACTGGTATTCTTTAAAACTTAGCTTAAAACTTCTTCCAAAGAGTAATTAAAGAAACCGCTTGGAGTTCCTGTGTATGATAGAGCAGATAAAACAGTGCAAAACGTCCAGATAACATTCAGGTTTATGTGCATAAAAATAGCTTTTTATTTCAGTGTGTTTATTTCTGTGAGGGACAGAAACTAGTGTTGTCATTCATGGTAAATAGTTTTCATACTCTTAAATAACTCAGACCTAAATATATTATGTTAGATTGCTTATGGAGCAAAAATGGCTTCTTCGAGTATAAGACGTCTGTGGGGTTCCTCAAGAGTTTGTCCTGAAGAAAGTGGTAGATGTGGCCAGTATAAATGTGACACTGTATAAATGAAGACATGCAAAACTTCATTACTCTGTATAAGCCCATGTGCAGTGAAATGGGAGCTGTTACTGTGACACACTTTACTTTAATAAGCGCCTGACTTTTTTTTCCTTTTTTGTCTTACAATTTTCAGATCTTGGAATTTCTGGTTCCACTTCAAAAAAGTAAGTTCCACTTTGTTGAGGGGAAAAAAAGTTTTCGAATCTGTTGTATAGTCTATTTCAGTGTTCATTAAGGATCAGTTAATTGGTCATGTATCCCCTAACCCCCGAAAATCGGTTCAGAAAAATCCTGGAAAAAAATATATTCTATTCTGTCCAGGTTCACTGAATAATTAAGGTTAACTGTTCCTGACATAGCTTTTACACTTGCTGGCTTTAATCTGAGTCTTAAAAAAAATATTTCTGTAAATCACTGTCCTCCTACCACATTCCTGATTCCCAAACAACTTAAAATGTCCAGATAATAAATTGTGTAGCTGTCCTCAGTAATCTAGGCTAATATGTAATAGCTTTGTTATGTTTTTACAGACCCTGGATGTGCTTATTGTGTAGGCATTGGAATACTTGTAAAATAGAAAAGAAGTTCATTCCATATAGTGAAAAGCTTCTTTTTGCAAGAAGAAATATTTACAGTGTTGCATTTATTTTTGAATGTATCTTCTTAACCTAACTGGTTGCTTATTTCTGTGCTGAGTCTTCCTCTGTATGCAAGACCAGTTTATGATGTGTACTTCAAAATGTGTTGTGCCTCTGTGGAGGCAATAGGACGGATATGTATAAACACATAATGTGTAACTTTATCCCCAAAACTTAGCTTCCTTTAATCTACTTCATTCAAATTGTGTAGCTTATTCTGAATAGAGCAGCCTCTCATAAAACCTGGTTTTGCAGCAGCCCTTTTATCCTATGAATGATTTGTTTCTCTTGTATCTATCGACTTCTTTCAGAACTGAATGTTTCCTCCTGCAGCTGTCTGAGCAAGATTTCCAGCAGTGAAATGACCTTTCAAAGACTTCTAGCAGGCAGCTCTACTGCCTGGTCCCAGTAGAATAGGCAGTAGCAGTTCCTCTTCCTACTTTGCAAGGGTATATGCAATAATATGTTACCTTCGGTCAATACTAAGTAAAACTTCTCCTTAATTCTCGCCACAAAGACCATAACCATGTAACTGACATCAGTATAGAGCGTAGTGGTGTCTACCACTAACAACCCTTGAAACCAAGTGGCACTACAAGCATTTCTTCCTGTTATAACTTTATGCATACACCATACTAATGTAGCCACAAGGTTAACTTTCAAGTATGCTGCAATTGGTTTCATTTTCACTGTATGTAAATAATAGCTCTGTCTCCCTCCATCTCTCTCTGTTAGGGGAGACCTTCAGTGGAATGCTGGAGAGAAAAAGTTAACAGGAGGAGCCAACTGGCAGCCAAAAGTAGCACCTGCAACGTGGTCAACTGGTGGTGTCCCGAGTGGTCCATTGGTAGGTCATTAATCCATCTATACCACTACTGAAAGCTCAATATTTTATGGCACTATGTGAGCATGTATGTAGGCACTGGTGCCATCTACTTCAGCTGAAGAGTTTGCTTCTGAATAAATGATACGGTTGTTTCATGTCACACTTTTAAGACCAGATTTACAGCTCACGTAAATAGTTTATTTCAGGTTGATGGAAAATACACTGACTTATGTGTTGAGATGTTACCCTGCATGTACGCTTAATACATGTCAGTCTTGCCAGCACCAGCCACCAAGTTGATTGCCCAAAGACATTGGTATTGATCCAAAGCTGAAGTATTGGAAGGAGAGAAAATGGTTTTTCTCAAGCTTTCTTGAATTAATTAGATCAAAAGACTACATAGTATTCAGCTTGTTCCTTAACCTTATGGAAGACACTAGAATTCCCTGAACTTGGTACTTCATTGAGTGTATTAGTTGTAATGTCATTTTTTTTTTTCTTAATAGAAAGGCTGGGCAATACTGTACAGTGTAAGTGATTTTTTTTTTGGTCTCTTGTACTTACTAAACATGAAGATACTAACAGCACCTCACCTGCACTGCAGTTATTACCGCTGCCTTGAAACTAGCTAGAAGCTACCTAACATGCCTGCTCTTGGACCGTCCAGCAGACAATTCTCAGGCAATGTGTTGGATATTTAGCAGCGATTAACCACTTCTGTGCTGTAAGCTTGAAAATAATGGCTTCCAACTGTCTTCGCTTTACTTGGATGAGAACTACCTGGTGGCTTGTACTACCTGAATTTTCTAACTTCTGTAACTTCAGCCTGATCTTGTAGTGGTTTTACCATCTGATAAGTAACTAGCCTTTCTGGAAAGCTGAGTGGTTTTGATAGCATTACATGGAACATGGGTGTGCTATACATATATACTTCTTCAAAATCATGCACTTGGGTATTTTTTTTGAAGCCAAAGAAAACCAGATCTGCAGGAAAAATAAATGGGAGACTAAAGTGAAGCTTTCATTCATATCACTGTTGAGCCTTGTGATCTTCCACCTTCTGGATTAAAATCAGCAGAATCTATAAAAGCCTGTTCCCTTGAGTGACCCTCGTGCTTTGAGGCAAAAGCAGATTCAGTTTGCGTGGCCGTTTTCCTGGCATGGATTTTGAACTACGGTGTGTTCCTGTGGCTGCAGTCAGATCACTATATTGGATATCATTAATCCATGTCTTTCTACTCCTTGCTTTCCATACCTGAGTGTTCAGATGTTGGTTTTAGTTTGCAGAGAGCTGTGCTGCTAGCACAGTACAGCTTTTAATTGAAATGCTCCCCAGAAAACTTCCAGACCGGAAAAGAGGTTCATAATTATTAGCCAGAAAGTGCTGATTAATGAATCTGGAACAGGTTTTCCTGGCTTGTCTCAGGTTTCTTAAGAAACTGGCATATTTTTGTCTGGAAGCAAGGGTCAACCAAGGGCACTAACTGCAGCATTCACAGAAGTGGACTGCGCAGTGAGTAATTCCAATATATCTCCAGAGACGTGCTGTCCTTTGAACTGATTTGTGCTAGCTGCTTTCCAGGCACGGTGGGATATAACTGCCTCAAGGTAGGTGGTAAAGATGTGGAGGCTCAGTTGTGACCCTACAGCTTCTGTAGTAGCTTGAGAAACTGTGCCAATATACTTAAGGCCATACAATAGCAGTAGTAGATTCCTAAAAATCCTACTACCATTTTTAAATCCTTCCTTGAGTGCTTCCTGCCTCTCTTTAGAGCTGTTAATAATTTGGATTGTATATACTTCTGTAAAAAAGAGAGACTTGGATGCTTTCAAAGCCATAGGGAGACTCTGGGCACGGGAGGTTATAGACAAGGGAACCAAAAGGGATGATGTGTAGGTTCTGCTGTTCAAAGATACTGTGCTGCGTAGCCAGTCAGACTACTAAACTAACAGTTCTTTCTTCTTAAATCTGAGTGAAAGATCACCCTTTTTAAAAATTGTTAGTTGAATGAAAATCATAAAAAGTTTGGCATATGAATGAAAAGCATAAGAAGATAACGATGCTTTCCTTTGTAAAGTATGTAATAGTTGTGATTGTGTGAACTTACTCTTTAACTTAAATGAATCTCACGGCATAAAAACACTATTTTTTTTTAAAGTGGCAACTAATTATAGCAGTTATTTTCCTTATCTTTACAACCTGCTTAAGCTTTTACCAAAATACCGTGCTACAAGTGCTATAGTGTGTTTGCTATCAATTATGAAATTGGGATGCTTTCTTAACACTGTATAGGAGGAGGAAAGTAGATATTTTTGTGTGCCTATTTTGAGTTGAGCATTCAGTAAATGGACTCCATTCATGAAGAGAATGCAGTCTGTCACCCTTGCTTTCTTACGGAAAAGTAAGCTGAGCATCAGTATAAGGACTCGTTCAACTCTCATTCTTTGAAGCATTGTGATTTTGAGGTTAGGCATTGTCTACTGCATAACAGTTCTAATTTCCAGAACAACTTTAAGAATGCTGTACACGCTGTGTGGTTTCCGCTGTGTTACAGACATTCTTGCATTTTGTATTTTCTTTAAAAAATTTTTTTAGACAGGAGCCGTGCCCCCAGCAAGTGCAGTTCCTGCCACAGGAGGTACCCCACCTGTCCCACAGCCAGGAGCAGCGTTTGGGATGGTGAGTGTCTTGTTGCACTGCTCTCCTTTCCTCACCCAGAACCCTACTGACGCCGTGTTCATTTATAGCCTCCAGCAGGTGCAGGTGTGCCCATGATGCCCCAGCAGCCAGTTATGTATGGGCAGCCTATGATGAGGCCACCATTTGGAGCTGCCACTGGCCCTGGTGTACAGGTAAGTGTTACTGTGTCATGCATGTTTAATTGCTCTCAATTTCTCTAGCAAGTAGCTTGTGTGCACATTATCCCAGTTCACGGGTGGTAGATCACTGGCACAGGTTGCCCAGAGAGGTGGTGGAGGCCCCATTCCTGGAGTTATTCAAGGTCAGGCTTGATGGGGCTCTGAGCAACTTGATCTGGTAACATTGTCCCTGGTCACTGCAGGGGTTGGACTGGATGAGCTTTAAAGGTCCCTTCCAACCCAACATATTCTATGATTCTATGAAGGTGGAGGAATGCAAATGAATAATCCTTATCTTCAGTGACTCCATATTATCACAGAATCCATAGAATTGTTTGGTTGGAAAAGACCTTTAAGTTCATCAAGTCCAACCATAACCTGTCTCTACCAAATCTTCAGCTAAACCATGTCCCTTAGTACCAGGTATTTTGAAAGTAGGAGATACATGACACTGCTCCATTTTCATGGTTTTAAGCTATATTTAACTAGTCTGACTTTGCAACAGGCACATATTTAGTCATAAAAGGGACACAAGTTTGGCCACTTAAAACCAAATCAAACCTATTTGTAATTCTATGCTAATTAAAAATAACCATGAAACATTGGGTCACAAGTTACTGGTTGCCAAGGAGATGAGTCCTTTCTTTAATATGATGAAAAAAATCTAGTGGAGTAATTAATGATGTAGGTTAAGTAAATGGAGACATGCCATCCTTCCTGTTGAACAGGGTTCTATCAGCTACTTCTCAGCGTTTCCTAAAGACTCTTTTTAACTTGAAGCTAATAAGTTTGGAAGTGCAGCACACTACCCACTCTGATGCAAAGCTTTCAGCTCATAGCCATTAGGTGATGTAGCATAAGCCATAATACCTGTTCCAGGCTATGTTTTCAAAGAGTTTGGTGTGTAATAACTCTGAAAAGGAAAGGGCCCTTCCAGAGGAGAATGACTTGGTTGTAGTATTTTGCTTCTTTGTAAGTTGGAAGTCCACCTTGTCTTCAATATAGAGTGGGAGATGGAAGTTGATGCTGCAGCTCTAAAATCTGACTTGTAATACTTGAAACTGAGCCACCTGCCATTTTTGCAAATATGAAGCAATCGACCTGTAGCAAACCACACTTTTTAAGTAGGGAACCACATTCCCATTGAAGTTTTTCTGAGTTTTCTGTGTATAAATGGGAAGAACTTAAAACTGCTTTAACCGAGAAGGTAGGTTGTAGGTATTAGAGCGTGGCATTTCATATATGGCTCTTTGGTCTTGCTTTTCCTTTTCCTTCTAGCTTAAACTGTCTCTTGACTTAGATTATCAAGAAAAATATTATGGAATACACAGTATTTTCTTGGAGAAGGGTGGTCATCAAGATGCCAGGGCTACACATAAAATACTTCTAGTGCCCTGAGAAAGGGAGATATGTGGAGGAGTAAGGGTGGGGTGGGAGAATAATGTGGCTCTCTGGTGAGAAGAGCTGCATGAAACCTGAAAAACTGGCATTGTCTATGGAAGAGAATTATTTTTATACCTACCAGAGGAGGAACAGAGTATAATATAGTCACATCTCCAATACACTTTGGACTCTTATTTATGTTAGCAATGTAGAACAACTTGTACTTAAATACCAGTCACCAGGATTTTCAGATGTACTCTGCAGCATGCACTCTGCTTATCCTCCACCTTGGTGTTTAACATCTAACGATTGCTTAACTTCTGTCTGGGTTGATGATCCTAACACCATTCTGTCTTAAAGGGAGAATGCGATTTGAAGCTACACTAATTAGAATATGCAGTGCCTATATCCTGAGCCATTAAACCAGCCAAACATTGTTAGCTGTTGTAAGGATGGAGTGCAAACAATGCTTGAGCAAAATGGCAACATGCTGAACTTGCAGAAAAATGAGAACTTTGTATGCTTGCAATGTGCTTGTGTGAGAACCAGCTATGTCTACCTAATGCTTGTGTATCCTTGTCTGCTTTGTTTTTCTCTGCCTTCCTGGCTGATGTCTCTTAGCTTTCTCCAAGCCCAACTCCTGCTACTCAGAGTCCCAAGAAACCTCCAACAAAGGACCCCTTAGCGGATCTTAACATCAAGGATTTCTTGTAAACGATAAGGTATTCTGTGACTGCCTGCATAAGCATGTTACGCTGTGGTACGTGTCTGGCACACAGATGTCGATTAGGCCGGTAGACTGAATATGACTGATAGAATTGTAGCTGCAGAGATAGGTACAAACATGCACTGATAATGTGGTTTAAACAGAAAACAGAGTTATCTGTCCACTCTTAATTTTAGCCTGAAAGCTTGACTTTTGGCTAGTTTTTTTGCCAGAAATGACTGCCAATAAAGGTTATTTATACACTAGACTATAGACTAACTAGTCTATAGCTTCCATTTTTTGCTTGTTTTCATGCAGTCCAAGGGTTTATCTTATTGGTTTGGGGTTTTTTGTTTGTTTTGTTGGTTTTTTATTATTCCTGAAAATAATAATGAAACAAATAGAATCATAACAGGGCAGAAATACTGGGGGCAAAACAGTGCTGAAGAGGCTTATTCTGGTCTTGTGGATGTAGAAACAGATTTGGTTTCATGGGCATGAAGCAATCTAAAGAGGAAAAACTTACATATTCTGATCATCGAGGGAAGGTTGTTTGCATCTCTTAACTGCTATCTGCTAATGTTCTCCCCCACCATACCATTTTTCAAGGCACTGCTTTTCTGAATGCTAAGGCATGAGGTCCTCAGCAGTGCTGTGTAGAACAGTGGGAGAAATAAATACAAAAAAAAAAAAAAGAGGAGGAGAAGTAAAAAAACCCAGTACTGTAGAATGGAAGGGGGAAAAAGCAAAATCATTACTGTGAGGGTTTCAGAGAAGGATGTGAAGAGTGCTAAGTAGAAACATCAGATTGAATTGAACACTTAAGCCAACTGAAAAATAATAGTGCAGAAGTAAGGTAGTCATTTTATAATTAAGACCAGAATAATTTACCAGGTGAGGAGAGAACAATAATTACGCATCTTTAAAACATTCTTCATAAGTCCCTTTTCTCTCTTCCTGTAGCTTAATTCTAAGACTTGTCCTAAGCACTGGGGTTGGCAGCAGTGGATGGGACCAGGCTGCTCTTAGCAGGCACCAGCCAGTCCCACCTCCCCCTTCTCCAAATTCCAGTCCCAGGAAGGTGCACCTGGTGCTTGGTGGAGATGGTCAGGGGTGGAGATGCACCCACACTGGTGGGACTCGCTGCTTTCAAATGAGTTTATATTAGACAGATTCATAACCATCTGTGGGAATGCTGCTTCATTAAAAACTGGTAACAACTCCTTTGAGGTGTGATGAGCAGATTTGGTGCTCTTTCTAGAATGTGCTTTGTCTAGCGCATTATTCCGGTTTTCACCTAATACTTTTCTATATTCACAGCTGCAGTTTTTCTGACTGGATGACAGAAACGTGAGTTTGGAGTCTACAAACAGATGCTCAGAGTTTCGAAGTGAGCCACCAGTACCAAACCCAGCGCTTAGTCAGACTTTCTCTTCCTCCTGAAACGTGTAGCACAGCTGTGAAAGTGAACATTAGGAATGCGTACTACCTTAGCTGTTATCCCTACTCTCGAAGTTTGTGTACTTGGGTTATTTGTGTTTTACAATTTAAACAATGGATGTATGTTTCTGATGCCTTCTAGTGCTTTTCTGAACCTATCCCACAGGGGCAGATTATGCAGCTGTTGTTTGGTGAGCCATTTGGAGCGATGTCTGTGGTTTTTGAAGGTTTCAATGTACATAACTTTTTGAGGACACCTAAAATTTCCCTAAGACTCAATTTCTCCTTTATCTGTTACGAAACATAGTGTGATAATACCAGATAGTAAGGAAAATACTTATGAAATTGTGTGGAATACATTTTTTTTTTCCAGTCACAGGAATCTCAATTGTTGTGAAAAAATGTTTTATTTTTGTGGCACTGTATATGTTAAGATAACTTAAAGTAATATAAAGGTAAACTTCCATAACAAATACTTTTTCAATGAGTTACCAAGAATGAACAATCATATCTGAAAGAATACCAATATTTATTGCTGTTTTTTATTTTAAAACCTACTTTAATTATTTAAGTTTTTGCATTTAAAATTGGCATATTTATCAGTTCTTGCTAAATGCACTGAAAATAAGTAAAGGGTCACTTTCTCTCCATGTAGTTGGAAAAAGCAACCATAGTTGTGCTGGCATTAAGGGATTTTAAATACGAGAGCACTCTTTGGTATATCTGTAGTCAGAACATTACAAGTGATGTTACTCATCTCTGTTCAGTTTTACGTACATCTCTTAATTTAGTGCTTACCTGTGTATGCCTTAGGCTAGTGTTTTCTCCATTGCCCCGAATGCGCTGTGAGTAGCTTTTGTACTATTGGTGATTAGAATTAATTCTGATCCGGAGATCCATGCCCTTTACTGTACATACTGTGTTTCTTTAATTTTCGTTTGTTCTCATACTGTTTCTGCTGACGGCTTGGCGTACGATCTTGACTCTTCGACGAGGTCACTGTTGATCAGTGTTACAAGTGGCTTGGCAGTTCTCTGTAAAAGCATATTGGGTTGGAAAGATTCACCTAAAGTCTTTCAAATGAACTATTTAATCAATGTATGGTACCATTAAAAGTGGTTGTATCTGAATTTGCTGTGAGGATGACATACACCGTAATGGGAAAGTTCTATAAAAAGCTAATTTCAAAATGGCTCTTCTTTGTATTTCAGTTTAAAGAAAAAAAACAAACATACAAAAAACAAAAAACCCCAGTGCATGTGTGCCCTCTGAGATGCAATAAACACCCTGATCAAAATAAATATCTTGTTGCCAGTTTCATGGTGGGAGGAAAATGTGTAGAGGTCCTGACACTGCTGAGTGCTGCCCATGGTAATGACTTTTGCTGATCTTTAGGCAGTACAGGAGAGATCCACACAGCCAGACTGAGCACAAAGCCACGAGTAAAATGCAGAGAGGAGGCAGCTTTGACTTGCAACACCTGAGAAGGCTTCATTAAAGTCCTTCATCTCCTTAAACTAGAGTAATTAAACTAGAGTAATATTGGAACTATGAAAGTTTATAACAGTGGTCCTGATTTCTTTCCTATAAGGCATCATTCAATGGTTTGAGAGCTAGCACAGCTACGATGCTGTGGGAATTGCTTGTGCTAAGGTTTAGTCTTATGGCTGGATGAAAGGAGTAATGAAGTACATTAAAGTCTTTCTGCTATGAGGTGACTAATTGGAAACCTCCTTGATTTATTAACAAAACAGTAATGATGGGCTACTGAATGCCAAGAGCTGCTTCAGAGTTCTATGTAAACCACAAAACACTGACATGACTTGATCATGCTCTGGTAAGGTTTGAATCTTGGAAACGTCTTTGAAATCCAATTCAAGTTGTGCAGCCATTAGGGGAGTGCCATTGCTAAGAGGTTTTTTGATCCTTTGGGCTTGTTACTTGCTACTGCATTGCTACTCTGAATGTATCAAGGTTGGCATTGGAAAAGGTGATTTTGGGCACTTTCAGACTTAGGATGAGTGCCCTGCTGAGCCAGGCTGTGCTGGATTAGAGATCTGTAAGGCTTAGCAAATTGCTGTGTTTTCTCACTGTTTGAGCACAAAGACCTGAGCAAGGTCAGTAACTGCACCCCCAGAAAGGCTCACTGTGGTTTTGCCCATCCTTCCAATGTGGTGTGTGTTGCCAAATGCAGGGAGCACTCGGCTTCTTACCACAGAGTAGTGAATGTCTTTTCAAAGTAAGCACAGCATTTTCAAAGGACAGTCATAACTGAACATGTAAATATACTCAGACCATCTTATTGGTGTGTCATTCGAATTAAAATGATGAACATTCCCAATGAATGTTTGCAATGTTACAAATTTCAAGGGGCCAGACCTCAGCGTGAGGGCTTGCTCTTTGCCAAGTGCGTGTCCCTGCCATGTGTTAATTGCCTTTCTGCATCAGCTTTCCCCATGCCTACAACCCTTGGTCCTTGTCCTTGTTAGTCTTCTACAGATCTCATGGCCAGCAGCTCCATGCAAGCCTGTGGTGTGTGGCGTTTGATACGCTGTGAAGAAATAGAAGCCTGGACAGAAAGCAAACGTGGTGGAAAAGCAAGCAGCTTGTGCACTGTGGGAAGTAAAAGCAGCGTATTTTCCCACTATGCTGAGTAAGGCTAAACAAAAGGAATGCTTGCTCTCTCCCATCACAAAGGAGTTACAAAATCAGGCTTGCAAGGAAAACAAGTGGTTGTCTCCTGGCCTGTAGGCAAGATGTTCTTGTTATCTTCTGAGTTTCACCATCCAGGCGTGAGTGCATCTGTGTCGTGCTCTGACTAACCACTTTCAATACAGGCTCTAGAGAAGAGTGGGTGGGTAGGAGGGCTTTCATCTGTGGGAGGAAGCAACTGTTTCTTTCCCCTGTGTTTTTTGTGGGGGGAGGGCACATTTCAGACAGCAGATTTTGCTGCTCTCTGTACTGGCTTCTTTTGGAGCTGGACCTTCTGGCCACATGAGACTTTCGTAGTTTCCCGTTAAGCCTTGGGTGCCTTAAGGAGTGCTAAATACCTGGAGAATATGAACTCAGCTGTAGAGGTTTGAACAAAAAACCCCAACTTATTCCTCAGAACTGACTCATTTTTGACTGTTCAGGATTAGCAGTGTCTCCTGCTCCTCTCCCCCATTCATAATTTTAATTTGCTTTATTAGAGATTTTTAGTTGTTTTATAATTATGCTTTTCAAAATGTACTATCGCTTGAGTTGAGGGCTTTTGGATTGATGCTGGTGTTTTCCTATAAGAAAGCCTGGATGGTGAGAACTAAATTGTTGTCTGCTGAGATCCTGGCAGAGACTTGCCTTAAAAACCAAGCAGGAAAGACTAGAGCAAAAACTGTAACTGGGAAGGAGAAGGGGAAGATTTGCTTTATAAATGCATTTGAGACTTTGGTAATATCAGGTGCTACTTACTGGTGGGTGACAGCATCTAGGTCATGAAATGTCCGGTAGCCCTAGCTGACGTTCATTTTTGGCATGAACTTTGCTCCTACCCCTTCTTCCTTACCTCTCACCCCTGTGTAATGCTGCCTGCTCAAGCAACTTATTCTGTATGGGGGGGAGAAAAGAAGTCCCAATAATTCTTAATACCTGGAAAAGCTGACAGAAACTTCCTGTGGTAGAAGTGGCAGCGACACAAAGATAAAACACTGAGTTAGTGATCCAACTTTTCTAAAATGTGAAATATATCAGAAATTATTTTAAAAGAGAGAACCTTTTTTTTTCATGTGTTGTATATTGCTAGCACTGTGAGCAGCGTGGGAAGTGGCAGACACCAAGTGGTAATGAGGGGATGAAATAGGAATTTCAGAGATGGGATTACAGGAGGAGAGAGGCTATACATATCTTAAAACAGACAGCACTGCCATTTTTTCTGTTCCAAGTCTTGGCTCGTAAATCTTCGCCACCTCTTCCCTTTCCCTTAATTAAATTCTGCAAATGCTGTGGGTAGCAGAAGCCTGGTGCTTGTTCTGTTGCCCGAGACATCTCTGAATGCAATTATAGGTGTAAGAATAGTTACTTTGGGAGTTAGCAAAGGTGGTAGAGCAGAAGCAGAAAGGGAAGCAAATGAAGGACTGTGGGTGTGGGTGTGATATCTACCTCACGGACTAAGGAGAGCTCTTCTCCAGCATTGTAGGGGAACCTATGAAGGGTCTGATGAATGTCTGCCCTGCAACAGAACTGTGAAACACCTACATCCAAAGGTTCATGGTTGAACATGGTGAAGTTTGGCCTATATTTTTGAAGTCTAGTTATGTATGATGGAAGAGATTTGTCAGTTTACCTCAATATCATAAATACCCAAAGTAGCCATCTTTTTTGAAGTTCTTGCCAAAGCACTGAGCCACCGTTGTAAGCAGAGATTTTGTACCATTAAGCCCAACAGCAGGTACATTGAAGGCACATGCTCTGTGCCATGATCCTGGCAACCATGATCCTGGGGAAAGCTGAGTCAATCTTTCAAAGCTAAACTGGTAGTTGGTGACGAGTTACTTGTGATCAATGATTGCAGGTTGTCTGTAATTGAGGGAGTACATGGGTGATGGAGCAGTGGGGTTACGGAGTGACCCCAGGGAGTGGGCAGCTCTGTGCCCTCGGCCTTGTACACTGCTGCAGGCCTGCAGCTTAGGTGTTAAATGTCATCAGATGGATTTTTGTGCACAAGAGTATGGAGGCAAGCAAACATCAGGCTTTAGAAGAAGCAGTATTTCAAATGTCAAATGATACCAAATGATAGCACAGGAGGCAATGGGAGCAGGCTGGAGCACAGGAGGTTCAACCTGAACATGAGGAAAAACAACTTTACTGTAAGGGTGACAGAGCACTGAACAGGCTGCCCAGAGAGGTTGTGGAGTCTCCTTCTCTGGAGACATTCAAAACCTGCCTGGACGCGTTCCTGTGTGACCTGGTCTGGGTGATCCTGCTCTGGCAGGGGTTGGACTGGATGATCTCCAGAGGTCCCTTCCAACTCCTGATATCCTGTGATTCTGTGATTCATATTCTGTCTATAAATAAAGGCGATTTTGTGAAATGCTAGTCAAATGAACGAGTAGGAATAGTTAAATTCTACAGTTAATTGTAGCACTATGTTTTATGTATCTATGATTTGTCTATAAATTACACTCGATCCGCCTGGGTTCATCCTTCAAGAGGGTTTTTAGTGATTCTTCCGTACTGGAATAATCCCACACTGGCTCCAGTCAATTCAATGAGCAGTTTCAACACCCTGAAATTTGGCTTTTTTTAATTATTTTTTTTTTCCTCAAAAAAGAGAAACATAGGAAGAGAATAGATCACTTCTTTTTTGAAACATGGAAAGACCAAGTTTAGTAGCTTAGCAAAGGAAGAAATTGGGACATTTTAGTAATATCGAGACCAGTATACTGTATAAATAAGATTGTCTTACTATACAAATTCTGGTTTAGGTATTAGAGCATCTTTGAGTATACTGGTATCTTCTGAACCTTTGCATGAACTTTTGTTCATGAACTTTTTTGTTGTTTGTTAACACAGGGCTTCAGCCATTTTGAGCTTTTGGTCTCTCTCCTTTTACAGCAGAATCAAATTTTAGGAGCGATTTTTCTGGGCATGCCTTTGGGGTAGAGTTTACGGTTCCCTTTGTGCTTGGAAGAAGAGGTTTCCGGCAGTGTATTGAAATCACAGCTTCCCAGCTCACCTACACCCCACTGTGATGGTATCCAGCATCTCTCTGGCACCCCTGCTCCTCAGGGATGAGGAAACATAGTGGGCCTTGCTCAGCCCTGCGCTTTGTGGGACATGAGCTGGCCTGATTTTAAATATACACATATACATATAAATATATGTATTTATTTAAATAAATAAACATGTATTTTCTGGTAGCTGGTGACTTTGCCTTGCTGTCCGGGTCCTGTGCCACCAGTATTGCAGTTCACTTTGTGTTTCTTCCTGCGAACCTTCGCAGCAGCATGACCGGAACACTTCCCTGTAGCTCAATGCAGAGCTCTCATTTCAGAAATGGTATCGATGGAAATCCAGCTGCTTACTTTATTATAGTTTCTTGAAGATCGTGCAGAATTTGCCTATAGAGCCCTTGGCTTCAAGGCAAGTCATGCTGGAATTTGCTTCTCTCTCAAAATATTTGTCAGCCTATGATGCCTGTAAGATGGCTAAAATGTTTTATTCTCTAAAGTGTGGTCCGGGCCCAGAGAGAGAGAGGGGCAAGGTAGCATTCAATATACTATAGCCGATTTTCAATTAATACAAAAGCTCTGTTAACTCCAATGGTGTACACATCACCCAGCAGTGCATCTTGTTTTGTGCATAGGCTGTTTTTAAGTGTCTTCCTAAATTTATGTGAAATTAATTAGCTTAGTTATTTGGCTAATATGAATTAATTTTTTCCCTCTCTAAAGCTTTATTTTATATTTTAAAATCCAAGATATGCAGATGAAATCACTTTCTTATTACCACAGTCCTCGTACAGACTAGAGAGAGTCGATTCCCATTTATTAACAAAGAAACTATACAAAAGACACTCTTCTTTTTCAAAGTAATGTAAATAAATTATATAGTGACAGTAAGGAAACTTTCTGTTTTAACGCTCAGCTATTGTTTAGGATTGTAAGCAGTAATTATAAAACTACCATATGTCTGTAAGTCTAATGCTCTGCACACTTTTTAATCTGAGATATTACTAAGTAAACCTATTTCTCCTGAGCAGCTCTATAGACTGGATGACAGCTGATACGTGTTTCCATGTTTGCTGAAGCCTTCCTGGTTTCTCCAGAACCTGGTATCTTTAGTTATCAAGAAAAAGTGTATGTTGTTCCTAAGTGAATTATTTATCTTCTGACAATTTTAAAATATACCCTAACAGATTATGTTTGTGATGGTTGATGAACCGTAAGGTGAGGTTTTGGTATATACAGCTTGCCTATATGTAATCTGTAGAGTCAAATGTAATCTAGAAAAGTGTCACACTGCTCTGTCCACCCAAAATTTGTATCCAGGGCTGAGTTCCCTAGGATTTCAGGATCCTGGCAAACATTTATTGTAATAAAGTAGCTTATGTATCTGTTAAAATATTTTGCTTCCTTAGACATTTGGCTTCATGACTCATCATCAAGATCAACGCTAATCCTACTCTGTCATTTAGCCTGGCTTGTGGATTTTTCAGACAACTCCTTTTTTTTTTGCCAACAGATGTTGAGGGCTGGATTTGGGTTATCTGTGCTATTAACAGCTTTTAGAAATACCCTAAAGAATTTGGTAACACATCACTTAAAACCTTTGCTGTAGCTTTGGGGGCTAACATAGGAATAGCCCTCGCTTAACATTTTAGGTAAAGTACTTTACACCAATGTAGTATTGCAAGTGGTTGGTCTGGAAATCTTAAAATTAAGTAGCTGGTCCTGTGTAGGAACTGTTTACAGCCCAGTTTAGCATGGTTTTTGTGAAGGGCCTGTGGTGGACACGCTTCTCTCATTTAATGGCCTTTAAAATAGCTGGCAGGCTTGCAGAATATTATACTTCTCGTTGTACAGTTCAGCTTGCCAGCCAGACTTTGCCATTCGAGACTGGACTTACAGTGGCTGGAAACTTCAACTGATAAGTGCAGTATTTTGATAGATCTGTCAGAGATGGAGGAGAGATGCAACTCAAATGAAATCATTTTTCCCCTAGCCAAACTGAACTAAGCCGATTCAATCTACACTGCACTGGAACAGTCTCTTGTGTGAAATATAATATTTTTGTCTTGGCCAAAGCATTTTATTGCTAATATAAAAGTTCTTTATAACTATACATGCTGTTTCACTTAAAGGTTGGATCTCTGCTGCAGATAAACAAGACCAACACAGCTTGCTGCACTCACTGCAAAGGCAATGCCTTCAGAGCATAAGAAGTTTCCCCTTTAAGACTGCTGGGCAGGATCACAAGATGGAAATCACAGAAAATATAGTCATCTACTCTGTTCCCCTGCTCTAAAGCCAAAATTGTATCATTCCCAACAGAGTTTTCTGAAAGACCCATCACTCCACAGCTTTTCTGAACACCGCTGCAGGGCATCACCACCTTCACCCTGAAAAAGCTGCTTGCACTGAGCTGTTATTTCTTCTGTCCATGGGAATACTTCTTTTGCTCTTTGCAGTGGCAAAGATGATATTTGTACAGTTACCACCGTCATTCTTTTGTCTTATGCCCTCTGTGTTCAATTTTTCCTTGCCAGTCAAGTTTTCTAGATCAAATCACAGAATCACAGAATATTAGAAGTTAGAAGAGACCTCAAAAGCTCATCCAGTCCAACCCCCCTGCTAGAGCAGGATCACCCAGACCAGGTTACACAGTAACGCATCCAGGCAGGTTTTGAATGTCTCCAGAGAAGGAGACTCCACAACCTCTCTGGGCAGCCTGTTCACTGCTCTGTCACCCTTACAGTAAAGAAGTTTTTCCTCATATTCAGATTGAATCTCCTATGCTCCAGCTTGCTCCCATTGCCCCTTGTCTTGTCATTGGACATCAGAGAGAAGAGCCTGGCTCCTTCCTCCTGACACTCACCCTTCACAAATTGATAACCAATTGATGCACCCCTCAGTCTCCTCTTCTCCAAGCTAAAGAGACCCAGCTCCCTCAGCCACTCCTCAGAAGGGAGATGCTCCACTCCCTCCATCATCTTTGTGGCTCTGCACTGGACTCTTTCAAGCAATTCCCTGTCCTTCTTGAACTGAGGGGCCCAGAACTGGACATAATATTCCAGATGCGGTCTCACCAGAGCAGAGTAGAGGGGAAGGAGAACCTCTCTCGACCTACTAACCACAGCCCTTCTGATACACCCCAGGATGCCATTGGCCTTCTTGGCCGCAAGGGCACAGTGCTTGCACATATCTGATCAATCTTGGTATTCCCTGCATCCTCTTCAACTGGTCTGCACCTCCCGCAAAGTGCAGCATCCAAAACGGGACACAGCAGTGGAGGGAAGGTGCACCTGTGCTGTGTGTAGCAGAAATACCACGGCCCAGAGCTTGTGAGCCAGGCTGCCGGCTCCAGCCAAGCGTGGCGTCTGCGCTGTCCCCAACAGGATTACGGTGCTCGGCCATGGTCAGCCTCCTCGATGCTCTTAAAACCCTTCCTGAAGAGTTTTAAGCAATTGCCCTTCAGTGTGCATTTATGTATAGGGTGTAGCCATCTGGGGGGGAAAGAGAAACAAACAACAAGAATAAATATTTAAAATGGAAATAATTTTTAAAAGGAAGCAGTTTGACAGTTTAAAGAATTTCAGAGTTGAGCATTACTGTTTGGCTCTTTGTGACGTTAATAACACTCAGCACACTGCTAAATCTTTTCACCAGGGAAAGAAATTTGGGGAGGAGGAGGGAGGCTGTGGGCTGAACGTCTCTCTGCATGCTGCTTTTTTGGCTGATTGTATCTCTGTGTGCATGGAGAGTTGTCACACAGAATCACACAGAATCACAGAATCGCTCAGTTGGAAAAGACCTCTGAGATCATCATGTCCAACCGCTCCTGTCTACCCACTAAACCATATCCTTAAGTACCTCATCTACCCACTCTTTAAATACATCCAGGGATGGTGACTCCACCACCTCCCTGGACAGCCTGTTCCAGCCTCTGACAACCCTCTCAGTAAAGAACTTCCTCCTTATCTCTAACCTGAACCTCCCTTGGCACAGCTTGGTGCCGTTTCCCCTTGTTCTATCCTCCATCACCTGGGAGAAGAGACCAGCACCCACCTCTCTACAACCTCCCTTTAGGTAGTTGTAGGTGATGATGAGGTCTCCCCTCAGCCTTCTCTTCTCCAGGCTAAACAAGCCCAGTTCCCTCAGCCGCTCCTCATAAGGCTTGTTCTCCAGACCCCTCACCATCCTTGTGGCTCTTCTCTGAACATGCTCCAGAAATGTCCTGACAGAATCCAGCATACGGCAAAGACAGCAGGGCAGAGCAGCTCTGGAAGTGGGGGGACTGTCCATTCCCCCTCAGCCTTTTGCACGCAGGATCCTCAAGCTCTGTTTCTCCCACATGTGGTTTGCTCAGGTGCCTGACAGGAGAGACAAAAACAAGAAGCAGCTGCAGGGCACTGAAAGGTGATGGGAGAGGTAAGGGAGGAGACAGTGCAGTGTGTGGGCACAAGATCAGGGTCTCGGATGCTGTGACAGTGTCATCGGCTCCTCTTCAGATGCTATTGGAGTATCACGTTTACAATCACACTACTATATAGGTATTGTACATAGTTGTGTACATACATAGTGTATTCACTGATGTACCATATATACGTATACATACACGTACACACGATACCTAATTTTCATCAGGGTCTCTGAAATCTTCAACTGTACCTTCTTTGTAACAAAGCTGCTATGCACAGTTTGGAAAACGTAAAATACCTTATTTGGTAACCCTAGCTGGTTTTCGCCCAGAGTAGTGCTGGTATATCAGCAGTTTCTCTGGGTTGCAAACTTGAGGTTGCCTCTGATACAGAAGCTTGTGGAGCAACACATTTGGTGGGCGATGCCCTGCTGTGCAGGTGGGGGTCAGCAGGAGGGTCCTCACTTGCAGGGTGATGAATGTGGCCATCTGGGGAAAATCTCCCAATGAACGTAATGATGTGAACAGAAGGACAAGTTTTAGGTGCCTCTCGACTAAGGATGGTGGTAGCATTAACAAATCCAGAGCACAGGTTTCTTTTTCTTGCTAGCTACACTGGATTCACGTGCCATGAACATGTGAGGGGCAATATGGAGAGGCAGAAAACAGCTACCAGCTGTAACCTGGCCATGACACAGCTCTGAACTGCTCTGCTCTGCTCTCATGGGAAGTTTTGTGGCTTTTAATGGCCGAATTATCTGGATGTTGTTTATATATCTGCCAGAAAATTCTCTCATCAGTAGAAGGTTGATCATCACCACTGGGAGCTACTGCCTTTGGACTGCTTCAGGGCATGAGATGCTACCT